>NC_087211.1:6111323-6113823 GCF_015104395.2 Macrobrachium nipponense | reverse complement strand
TGTCCTGTCAAACACTGTATCTGGCTTCATTCATTCATTCGCTCTCTCACTAAGATTCAGGATCGGCTTTTTCCAATCCCCTTTACATTCATCAGAGAAATACATACATATTCTATACACACACACACACACACACATATTTATACACTATATATATATATATATATATATATATATATATATATATATATATATATATATATATATATATATATATATATATATATATTATATTATATTGTATTATAATAATTATATATATATATTATATTATAATATATATATATTATATATATTATAATATATTATAATATATTATATTATACTATATTGTATATAATATATTATATTATTATACACAGACACACATAAGCAGTACACAAAATAAAATTCATATAATGTTGTAATTTTTTCATTACCGTTCATAAATATTTTCCCAGCATATTCCTCTTTATGCTTCTGGTGAAAGCAACTCGTAACATTCATGATTTATATCACCACATCCATTTCCGTTCTGTGAGGTCCTTGTAATTTAAGGATTAGCCCCCTGGCAAGAATTCTTCTTCCCTTCAGACCCGATTTTATTTTTTATTTATTTACTTATAGTTTTGTTACTGTCACACACGTCCGTGTTGACCGGAAGTATATCTGATTATATGCAAATATTATATGCATTGTCATTCTCTTCTTTCGTGATTTTTTCAAAATGATTAATGGTTTAATAACCTATGACTATGAAGGCTGTGCGTGTAAAGGTTTTTGTTCAATTTGTTAAGATATTCACGTGAATGAAAGAAAAACTAAGAATGACTGAAATGACATTCTTTTTTGGGGAAGTTGGGCTGAATTTAATTCATTCATTTTAAAGTAATTAAAACCATAGCAAATCTGATGTTCTGACTAGACAGCAGGATAAAAAAGAATTCACGTTATTATTATTATTATTGAGTTATTAATTATTATTATATTATGATTATTATTATTATTTATCATTATTATTATTATTATTATTACATTATCTTATTAATTATCTGAAAGAATAAACACCATTCATAAGGAACAAGGCTCACCACAGGAGCCATTATAAGGCCAATACATTCAAAACAGGGTATTCACTTCGATTAAATGGCTGTGAAGTATCAAACACTGATTTCTAAAAGGAAACTTGTGTTCCAACAGAGAGAGAGAGAGAGAGAGAGACGAGTAGAGAGAGACGAGAGAGAGAGAAGAGAGAGAGAGAGAGAGAGAGATGGGCTTTTTGTCCCAATTTGTGCCTCGGGAAACGGGACGGGAGCTGATCCCTACATATCTGAAACAGCAGCGAAATAGTAAAAAGAATAAATGACACTTGAATCTAGGTAGATTGGACGAGCATCTCTCAGATTGGACGAGATCTCTCTCCTCTCTCTCTCTCTTCTCTCTCACTCTCTCTCTCTCTCTCTCTCTCGTCTCCAGTATCGCCCAGTGGTCCCCACACCGTAAATTAATTGTAATAATAAATGAATATTTATTTGGGGTTTAAAATTTTATTTAAGCATTTCATGTAAAGCTTCAAAGATATATATATATATATATATATATATATATATATATATATATATATATATATATATATATATATATATATATATATAGATATATATATATATATATATATATATGATATATATATATATACATATATATAATATATATATATATATATATATATATATATATATATATATGATATATATATATATATATATATATATATATATATATATATGAAGTGGGGTAATTTTATAATTTAAAAAATAAATTTTCAATAGTAGTTTAACATACCAGTCTGGTACTAAAATCATTTACTTATATCATTGAAAAAAAAAATAAGTGTTTATAAGACATGTAGTGTATAAATATTCCATAAAAAAGTTTAAACAAAAGTAAATCCCTTTCATAAATTGATATCATAAAAATGAAACCCATGTCATAAATGAACATTTTAAAACTAGAACCGGTATATATTATCTGCTCTATTCATCAGAGGTCAGGCTGAATTAAATTTATATTTAAAAATAAAAAAAAACTAATTTATTCCCAGTCCAATAGAATCGCTTTCCCCGTGAACAGAAGTATCACAATTGCCTTCATTCATTTATGAAATAAAGATCTATACGTTATTATAACTTATTGTCCTGTTTTCTAGTACATCGACATCTGCCTGCATCAGCTGTTTGGAGATGAACGAGTGGAGATTGCTCAGTCACCTTTCCTTTGCGAGTTACTTAACTGTTTAAATTGATATCGGTGGCTGCTGGGGTCATCTCAGGACACGCGTTTTAGACGCCCGTTTGATATGCATGTTTTTGACGCGCGTTTCATACGCACGCTTTAGAAGTACTTAAAATGTTTCTGTTTTAGACATGCTTTTACTACGCACGCTTTAGTTGGGCGTTTAATGTGCATGTTTTACACATGCTTTTAGCACGCTCGTTTTAGACGGGCGTTTAACGCTCAT
>NC_087211.1:6066323-6101323 GCF_015104395.2 Macrobrachium nipponense | reverse complement strand
ACTGCCCCTCTTCCCTATATTTCATAAAATTCAAAGAAGAATAAGATTTCTATTTGAATCGATGAAAGCTCAAGGTATAGTCAAATTGATAACAACGTAATCAATTTATTGGTAATGCTTTTCAAACGTTACTTGTAAATGATATGTTTTAGTTCCCCGAGAATTATATTTGTACGGTTTGAAAAGTATACAAAGATATTTAAGCGAATACATTATTACATTGTCAGTGTGATTGACCCTTCAAGGCAAAATTTTTATGCAACTGATTTTCACAAGAGTCGTCATTAATTTCGAAATGATATGAAAGAATAATACATGAAGTATGTGAATATTTGCCAATATTTTAAAATACTAGAGTTAAGAGGTTATAACTGTCGGTTTAATTTGAGATCAAATATAATTTTTGAAGTGCAATGCAATATGCGTGAGATAAAATGATACAAGTTTCATAGCAGAATTAAAAATAGCCACATGTAAACACAATTGATTCGTAATGAAGTCAGATTTCATTTCCAAAAATTACCGTGAATTACTTGAGTTGCGTTTATTTCTTTGTAATATTGGAGTCAAATTTGAATTAAAAATGGGTTATCGACACCAACAATGTGACCAGTCAGACTCGTGTGTTGCAAATTGTAAAAAAAAAATTTAAAAATTATATAGAAATATGTTAGAGAGAGAGAGAGAGAGAGAGAGAGAGAGAGAGAGAGAGAGAGAGAGAGAGAGAGAATTACGGTGATTTAATGCTATTGCTGTGAATAGAAAGATATATGTTTACAGCAGAATCTATGTTTATCGGGGCCTTCGAGGTCTGATTTCTTCTCTTGTGCTTCGTGTGAACTTTTCGTTTCTGGACGTTGACAACTCCTGGAATATTCCCATTCCAGAGGGAATGCTGTGCTTTAGATCTCACATCGAGATCTGCATCAGTGACCGGATCGTCAACATAAAAAAAAACCCGCTGTACACAATCACACACACATTGTATATACATATATATATATATATATATATATATATATATATTATATATATATATATATATATATATATATATATATATATATATATATATACTGGAAGATTGGGGCAGGGGCATCTAGAACGCCGTAGATTCAGTAGGAATAAAACAGCAAACAGCCATCGTAGCATTTTAAATTTATTGGCCAAATTTTCGAGACTACATGTCTCATCATCAGGGCTGTAAACTACAAAGAATAAAAATTAAAAAAGACTCAGTTAAAAAAATCACAACGTCTAAAAACAAGAAACTTGAATTTAAAAAAAAAATAAGCTAAAACATTATTAAAAAACATTGAAAACCTAATAATGAAAAAAAAAATCAAATTGTATATATAAAAAGTTATGGCGTTAACATGTATTGTACCTTACTCTATCTGAGCTAAGAACTGAGTGACTTTCTCAGGAGGACGACGTCAACTTAGGCGATATATAAGATCGTAGAAGAATTCTGACTGTTTAGTGAAGGAACAAGCTGTTTAATAGTTAATGATTCCAGGATGGAGAGAGTGGTCATTGGGTGCTTGGGCGATAACATTAAAGTCTTCATAAGTGAATGATGTCTTGCATTTCTTACAGTGGTCTCTTATATTATAAAATTCTTTAGTTTTTAATTGACATCCAGTTCGATGACTAACTCCAAGATGAGAATCAGCTCTGACTTTGAGCAATCTCCTAGTGGCTCCGATATATTTCCCAACTATACATTTTGGGCAAGTGAAACAATAAACCACTAGAGATCGCATCAAGGCAGGAAGCCTATCCTTATGGTGAAATAATGACCCAATTGTCTTAGGATTTTTTTAACATAATCTGATGTCTATAGCTGGAAATGCACTGCGAATTGAGTCTTGTAGTGTTTGTTTGAATTTCTTCGAATGTACAAAAGGAATGGAGGCATACATGAGCAATTTAGGGGCATTATCAAAGGCATGACATATAGTGCTACGCATGCCTATCATGAAAATAACTTCCCCGCTTGCTACAGAAAAGGTTTAAAAGAATTGAAGAATGATAATAGCTTACACATTACCAAGGCTGATAAATCCAATAGTTTAGTGGTTCTTGACAAAACTGATTACATATCACGCATGCATACTTTACTAGAGGATGAAATAACTTACAAAAAACTCGCAAAAAATCCGTTGGACCAAGTAATAAAAGACTTTAATATCAATATCAAACAAATTCTTAAGGATAAAAAAGAACTTTTGAGTAAATTAACCACAAAGTGTCCCTCATTACCTTATTTATATGGCCTAGTCAAAACTCATAAGGAAAACAAACCTATGCGCCCAATTATTAGTACTGTAGGATCAATTGCTTATAAACTATCTAAATATCTTACTAAACTGTTATCCCCGCTACTAGGAACTGTATCTAATTCACACATCCGGAATTCTCTTGATCTTGTGGAAAAATTAAATAACATTGTACTAAACCCTAGCGATATTTTTGTCAGTTTTGATGTATGTTCTTTGTATACAAAAGTCCCTATTGACTCTGTGCTAGAATACTTAAGTAATGAACTTGTACTGCATGAATTGCCTATGTCCGTTAGTCACATAATTTCCTTAATTAAGTTATGTATTTGTGATTGCAGATTTATTTTTAATGGAGAATATTACCAACAACTATTTGGTATGGCCATGGGTAACCCTTTATCACCTCTCCTTTCAAACTTATATATGGAATTTTTTGAGAGACAACACCTCCCGAATATCACACTTATCCCCTTAAAATGGTACCGATATGTCGATGATATCTTAGTAGTCTTACCTGGTGGTATCGATATAAATGATTTACTGTCTAAATTGAATAATTTAGTGCCATCCATAAAATTCACTGTTGAAATTGAAAATAACAATGTCATCCCTTTCCTAGATGTATTAATACATAGAGAATCTTTCCAATGCAAATTCAGTATTTATAGAAAACCCACAAATAATTTAACATATGTACATTTTTATTCTGGCCACCATCTTAATATTAAAATTTCAATTTTTTCTTGTATGTTCCTACGCGCTTTGCGTATCACGAGTCCACAATATCTGGACCAAGAAATAGAATACATAAAAAAAATAGGAAACGATCTCTGCTACCCACCTCATTTAATTGATTTATGTTATCAAAAAGCTCACAAAAAGTTTTATAATGTTGCTATTAATGAAAAAGAAATGCCTAAAAATGTACTTAGCTTACCTTACTTTCGTGGATTTGAAACCATAAAATCAATATTTAAATCGTTTAATGTTAATGTAGTGTTCTCTTATAACAATACCATTAAAGATATGCTAAATAAGAATAGTCCCGTAACAAATAACAACATAATTTACAAAATTCCTTATAAGGATTGCCCTTCGTTTTACTTTGGTCAGTCAAGAGTAAAAATTTTATAGTGTACGTATATAAAGCAAACATATGTATTCAGTTAGAACAGCTCAGACTTCAAATGCACTGTTTATCCATCTGAGTGAAAAATCTCATTGTATTAATTGGGGTGATACCTCGGTAATTGCTAGATCTAATGATTATGTTTCAAGAAATTTACTGGAATTGGCAATTATACAAATCACTAATAAAAACAACCTAAATCTTAGTCTGGGAATGTACCATTTGGACCCATATATTTGTAAGATGTTTATGAAGGACCTCAAAATAAATGAACAACTAATAAATTAGTCCCACATGTATATAGTTATTATTTCTCTCTCTCTCTCTCGTTCTTCCTCTCTCTCTCTCCTCGTCACTCTCTCTCTCTCTCTATCTCCCTTCCTCTCTCTCTCTCTCTCTCTCTCTCTCTCTCTCTCTCTCTCTCTCAGTAAGTTCCAACTGCGGAAAGAAATGGCAAAATTTAGCTTGCTTGGCAAATTCACAATACGATGAGGTAGCAGGAAGGGAACTGGCATTTATGAGATCAGCAACAGTCCTAACCAAAAAGATACAAAAGCATTCATAGATATATTAGAAGGATATAATCCTTCAAACTGGAACAAATCAACTGAAAACATCTTGAAAATAATTGAAGAAGTTCCAAATAAAATCCAAGTGGTCAAGAGACTCATAAAGAAAATATACATAAACCAACATATTCCGACAAAGAAAATGAATAAGGTGAGCCTTTTGAATATCCTAATTGATGCATTAGGAAAAAGAATGCCAAAAGCATGCAAACTGTGTAAGGTGTGGTATAGCATAGTTAATCCACAAAACCTAATCAGAAAATGTGCTGCATGCAACATTCCAACCCATCCACAGTGTGCTGAGGTAATGCAAGATATGAGAAAAGATACAAGAATATTTTGCTCAACATGTCTATCATGGATAGACAATGTTATTAAATCAAGATTGAATGTACAAATAGTTGAGGATGAAGAAGAAGAGGAAGAGGAAGAAGAAGAAGAAGAAGAGAAAACGGAAGAGAAGTAAACAAAACTGAAATGACAGAAAAAATAAGGAAAAACAAAGAACAAGATAAAAGTATGGATGCAGAGATACTCATTGATACTACATATGAGGCAATAAAGCAGCATACCTACAAAGAAATAAATTACGATATGACAACACAAAAGAAAATCCCGAAGAGGCTCTACCCAGATCTACACAATGATGGGAAAGAGGAAAAAATAGACAAAAAAGACAAAGTCTGCAACCTTTTGAAAAGAGGGAATTGCAGATTTGGAGAAAGATGTTACTACAAACATCCTAAGGTATGTCACAACTATGAAATATATGGTAAATGTGCATACCTAGATGGCTATGGGGATGATTGCAGAGATCTGCATCCAAAAATATGCAAAAACCTAAAAGAAGGAAAAGGATGTAAGTTCGACAAAAAATGTAAATATATGCACCCTGTAGCCATGAATCATAATCAAATAAATAACCAATTAAGTAATAAAATCCAAAATAATAAAGAAACAAATAAAGAGAGAAATACAGAATATCAGGTAAAAGAAAAAAGCAAGCCACCAACGAGATATGCAGAGGTGTCAGCAAAAAATTTCAAAGCATCAGCTCCAAGATTCTACTCAAGAGATAATAACTGTATTTATTATGCAAGAGGAAATTGCAGATACGGAGAAAATTGCAGATTCAGACACAAAATGAATAATTATGATGAAGGAAGATCAAATATTATGGAAAAGTTGGATTTTTTAATGTCAGAATTTCTAGAAATGAAAAAAAGAACAACATACCAGAACAGGAAAGAGACATGGGAAAATCCTTATTATTACCAATATTAAATGAAGAAGAAAACACGCAAACCATCATAGTGATGAATGCGCAGGGTTTAGTTACGAGTAACTCAAAAAGAAAAATAGAGAACTTAGAAGAACTAACCCAAATTGAAAAGAAAATAGATATAATGAATATAAGTGAAACTTGGTATTCCCAAGAAACTGGGAATGATTATCAAATAAAAGGGTTCCAAACTTATAGATCAGATATAAAAAATAGGAATCAAGGGGGAACCGCAATATATGGGAAAGACAAAAAACAAGGAAAAATATATGAGAAATATAGTAACTCAGAATGTGAACTAAAAGCGGTAGAATTTGAATCTGAAAAATTAATGAACATAGTAATATATAGACCTCCTAATACTAAAGAGTTTGACTTAATAATAGAAAAATTGGATGATATATGTAGAAATCACAAGGACTGGATTATTCTCCTATCTGGAGACTTCAACTTTCCTTTCGTAGACTGGAAAGAACGAATAGGAGATTGTGGTTGTACTTATACATATAAAAAAGAGAGTAATAGTAGTGCAGGAGATAAGAGGTATTCGAAAAGCTATTAGATATGCTACTAGAATACAACATTCAACAAATAAATCACCTGCCAACAAGAAAGGAAAATACTTTAGACCTAGTATTTGTGAACGAGGTGAATTATGTTAAAGAAATAATAGTTTATAATGCGAATATTTCAGACCATAATGTCATAGAATTAACAGTCCATTCCAAAGCAAGTGAAAACAGAGATAAGCAAGAAATGAAAAAGTGGGAAGGATATGGAAAATACAACTTCTACAGTAAAAATATAAAATGGTCAGAAATAAATGAGGAATTCAACAAAGATTGGGATAACATTTTCGTAAGTGATGACATAAGGGTAAATACGGAGATATTATATAAAATATTAGAGAAAATAGTGGATAAATATATACCAAAGAAGAAAAGTAAACATCAGTCATGCATACCAAGAGACAAAAGGATCTTGTTCCAGAAAATCAGAAAGTGGAAAAAAGGCCTTGCAAAAGAAAAAAATGCATGGAAAGTTATAGAACTAAAAAGTAAGATAGAAAATGCAGAACAAAAGATTATACAATCAAAAGAAAATGAAAAATGGGAATTGGAAGAAAAAACCCTAATAAATATCAAGCAAAACCCCAAACTATTATACTCATACACGAAAAAGATGAATAAAAGAAGAATATAAATAGGCCCTCTAAGATTTGAAGGGAGATTAATGAATGAAAAAAAGGAAATTTGCAACATATTGGCAGAGCGATATAAGAGAGAATTCACCCCTAGAATAGATAATGAAGATAATGATATAGAAGTAAGGGACAAAAATAGTGAATATTTAGCTGACATAGATATTAATGAAGCTGATATTGTGCAGGCTATTAATGAAATTAAAAATGGAGCTGCAGCAGAGCCTGATGGAGTTCCTGCTATTTTGTTAAAGAAAGTAGTTCATTCTATAGCAAAGCCACTTGCAATATTATTAAGACAAAGTGTAGATACAGGCAAGATTTATGATGAGCACAAATTAGCATATATTACCCCTTCTTTCAAAAGTGGATCAAGACTAGAGGCTAGTAATTATAGGCCTGTGAGTCTAACATCACATATTATGAAAGTGTATGAAAGGGTAATGAAGAAAAATATTATGAAACATTTAATAAAAAATAATTTGTTTAATATGGGACAGCATGGTTTCGTACCCGGAAAAAAACACAAACCCAACTGTTAGTCCACCGTGAGAACATATTCAAAAATATGAAAAGCGGAAATGAAATAGATGTGGTTTATCTAGACTGCAAAATCTTTTGACAAGGTAGACCATAATATATTAGCTAAGAAAATTAGAAAACACAATATCGTGGATAAAATAGGAAGATGGTTAAAAGAATTTTTACACAACAGAAAACAGATAGTTATTGCAAACGATGAGAAATTACATGTAATGAAGATAGGAACGCTCTACAAAGAGACCTTAACCCTTTAACGCCGAATGGATGTATTAAACGTCGAGTCAAAATCTCCCCCAATTGCCGAATGGATGTACCATACGTCGTCTCAAAAAAGTTTTTTTAAAAATTCGCGGAAAAATACTTATAGGCCTACCAGCCGAAAACTTTTGAATCACGCGCCTTGTGGGATGCTGGGAGTTCATGGATCAAGGTGTTGTTTTGTTTTGATGCGTGACCCAAGTGCGCAGCCGCGAAATGCCTTCTTCTCGCCCAAGCCAGCATCAGCGACGCACTGTTCGAGAGCGATCTTTTATCGGAACTGCGTTTTTCTGAAAGTTGTGCGAGACTTTGAACATTTGTGTTGATACAGGACGTTCATAGAGATGTCTGGACGTCGTATGAAACGCGAAAGGCACGTTTTACCCGTCGGAAGGGAACGTGTTAGGAGAGTTTTGGACCTGGATGCTGGGGAAGGAACAAGCACCCAACCTGACCTTGCTCCTCAACGCCGTTCTGTGCGACCACGTGTCGATGAAAGTGCTTCTCAAGTGTCTCATTTGCCGTTAGTAACCCCAAGGAAGCATCGGGCCGTCCTTAGGGGCATTCGTAGGAATTTGGGAGGGCTCCAACAAAGGGACATTGATGAATATTTATCAGAGCTCGATCGAGAGTATGTGGCAAGTCCTCATTTTGATGGCAGATGGTCGTCAAGTGATGAGGACATAACTCCCGATGAAAGTGATGACGACGAATATCCGCCCCCAATGGCCGTTCGAGGGTCACATCCCGAAAGTGAATTAGAGTTCAGTAGTTTCAGTGCGTATGAGGGGGAATCTGAGGAGGGGGATGATGAAGAGTTTAGTTCAAGTTTTCGCGCCGATGAGGATGATACAGAAAGCGAAGGCTTGAGTGAGGGAGATGGGCCAGTGAGGGGGTCTCGTGTTCGTAGTCGGACCCGCGCTCGTGCGCGTGCACGCGCATGGGCACGCAGAAGGTCGGATAGTCGAGAGAGCAGCCAAGGTGAATCTCGGTCGTCCGAAAGCGAGGATGGGTGGACAGAGGACCCCACACCACCTACCATGCATCCATTCGCGGCAAATCCTGGCCTCACCATACCTGTTCCCCTGACTCCTCTGGGTTTCGTTCAGCTTTTCCTTACGCGGGAATTGCTGGAGTACCTGGTAGCAGAGACGGCGGATTACGCCAGGTACTGCCGTGATGAATTGCGCACGACATTGTCGTATTATTGGCGGGGTTGCAACCTCCCTGACATGGCGCATTTTTTGGGCTTCACGTTTCTTTGGATTGTTGCCTGCTTCCGACGTCAGGATATATTGGAGGCGTAATTTTTTCTTGGGTACGCCAAATGTGCCCGGCGTTATGCCCCGTGATACTTTCCTGGCATTGGACAGATATTTCAACGCCTTCAACCGAAGGGCCATACCCCGGAATAACTCTGATCGCCTCATTTTAGTGTGCCCAGTGTTGGATTATATCCTTGAACGCTGTGTAACTCTCGTGATTCCTGGAAAGAACCTTTCATTGGATGAGGGGATGATGCCTTACAAAGGACGTCTAAGCATCAAAGTGTATAACCCAAAGAAACCGAAGAAATATGGCGTGAAATTTTTTTTTATTACCGAGGCCAACACTGGCTACGTCGTGGACTTTTCGGTGTATTCCGGGGTCTTCTCCACGTTGCGTGACACTGTTTTCAGGCTTGTGGATCGTTTCCGTAACCAGGGATACCACCTGTTTATGGATAATTATTATAACTCGGTATCCCTGGCCCAGGAACTGTATGAAGCAGGTATTCACGTCAGTGGTACCCTTCGGTTGGTGCGTGGGGCCCCGAATTCCCTCAAGCGGTTCGCTAGCCATCCGCAACATCTGGCAAGAGGAGAGACACAGTGGCGGCGGAAGGGAGCTGTCTTTGTCATCTGTTGGAAGGGTGTCCGACTCGTCCCCATGATTTCGACGAGCCATGAACCTGTCCAAGAGGAGATCGTGCAGCGGAAGAAGACACGTCGACAGGGCCGAGTTGTGTATGAGGAGTTTCGTTTAGACCACCCTACCGTCATTGGGCACTACAACAGGCACATGGGAGGAGTTGATCTCTTTGATCAGCTCATCCAATATTATCCCTTCGCCAGGAGAACCAGGAGGTGGACACAAAAGCTCCTCAAATACATCCTTCAGTTGGCCCTCCAAAATGCCTACATACTGTACTGTGGGTACCGCTGTAACAATCTTCCGAGGTTGTCCCACATACAGTTCCTAGAGGTAGCCGGGAATGCCCTCATCAACTTTAATCCCGATGAGTGGCCTTCCATTACTTCCCCCCTGCCCCGAGCTGTAGATATCCCCGTACAGGAAAGGGCAGACCTAAGGGGCGCCTACTTCGGTCATAGAGGTGCCAACGCCCCTGCTGCCGCCGCCAATGCTGCCGACGCCCCTGCTGCCGCCGCCCCTGCTGCGCCCCTTCTGCCGCCCCCGCCCGCACCACCCCTTCTCGTCGGGTAGTGGACCCTCCGTGTCGGCTGATGCCAGGGGATCACACACTGGATCTCCTTGAAGGGCGCAGGCAGAATGGTGCCGGGTGTGCCATATGAATAGCAGAAGGAGAGACACCCGGTTCTTCTGTCGCACCTGCAAGATAGCTCTATGCAGGTTCGGGGAGTGTGACCGCAAATACCACAGTGCGGTCTTCTATTGGAGTGCGGCTCAGCGGCAGTCAGGGGAGGGCTCACGGGACCGCGCCCTATCCCAGCAGCCGTAAGGGCGCGCGTCTCCCTCCTCCACCTGTACCTCGTCATGTCGAGAGGAAAAAAATGCAAGACTCTTCAATGGAGGAGGGAGAAAACAAGAATAGAAAGAAGAGTCAGGATTAGAAGTGAGTATTCTGCATTTGTTTTATATTTATTTTTTCATTTATTATTTCAAGTTGTTATATCTCCATATCTATGCATGAATACGATATTTCATTGTATGCAAAAAGAAAAGTGCCACCTGCATTCCTTTTATTTATGTATTCGTACCAGAATCGGAAAATGTAATAAATAAAGAAACACGCACATTATATATTTATATATATATATATATATATATATATATATATATATATATATATATATATATATATATATATATATATATATATATATATATATATATATATATATATATATATATATATATATATATATATATATATATATATATATATATACTATATATATATATATATATATATATATATATATATATATATATATATATATATATATATATATATATATATATATATATATATATATATATATATATATATATATATATATATATATATATATATATATATATATATATATATATATATATATATATATATATATATATATATATATATATATATATATATATATATATAATGTATATATGTATTTCTTTATTTTTTTTTATGTTGGTATTTTTGGGTAAGCACAATACATAACAGTCTAGTAATCTTCAGTCATTTATCTTCATTTTTAAACAAATCCGAAGTCGCTAGAACAATATTGTGATTGGTGAATTTTTGAAAAAAATATTTTTCTTCCTTCAGCGCGCCGCTTCGCGGCCGAAAAGCTCCGAAATGTGTACATCGCGTTATCCTAATATTTGCTCCTTTCCATATTAGCCGTTTTATAGAGTTTCATATATCAAAATGTGCGCAAATTCATGAAAAATATAATAAAAAATAATAGAATATTGAAGCTTTTCTCATTTCTGAAATATGGGCGCATATAAATCTCGATAATTGGGAAAAAAACTACGTACGATCAACTTTGACGCAACCGAAATGGTCAAAAAACGTAATTGTAAGCTAAAACTCTTACGGCCTAGTAATTTTCAGTCATTTATCTTAATTTTGAAACAAATTCGAAGTCTCTAGAACAATATTGTGATTTATGGTGAATTTTTGAAAAAAATATTTTTCTTCCCTCTGCGCGCCGCTTCGCGGCCGAAAATCTCCGAAATGTGTACATCGCGTTATCCTAATATTTGCTCCTTTCCATATTAGCCGTTTTATAGAGTTTCATATATCAAAATGTGCGCAATTTCATGAAAAATACAATAAAAAAGAATTGAATGTAGTAGCTTTTCTCATTTCGGAAATATGGGCATATAAATTACGATGATTGGGAAAAAAACTACGTACAGTCAATTTTGACGCAACCGAAATGGTCAAAAAACGTAATTGTAAGCTACAACTCTTACGGTCTAGTAATTTTCATTCATTTATCTTCATTTTAAAACAAATTTGAAGTTTCTTGAACAATATTGTTATTTATGGTGAATTATTTAAAAAAATATTTTTCTTCCCTCAGCGCACCGCTTCGCGGCCGAAAAACTCCGAAATGTGTACATCGCGTTATCCTAATATTTGCTCCTTTCCATATTAGCTGTTTTATAGAGTTTCATATATCAAAATGTGCGCAAGGTCATGAAAAATACAATAAAAAATAATTGAATGTTGTAACTTTTCTGATTTCGGAAATATGGGCATATAAATCACGATGATTGGGAAAAAAACTACGTACGGTCAACTTTGACGCAACCGAAATGGTCAAAAAATTAGTTGTAAGCTAAAACTCTTACAACCTCGTAATATCCAGTCATTTATCTTCATTTTGAAACAAATTCGAAGTCTCTAGAATAATATTGTGATTTATGGTGAATATTTGAAAAAAATATTTTTCTTCCCTCCGCTCGCCGCTTCGCGGCCGAAAAACTCTGAAATGTGTACATCACGTTATCCTAATATTTGCTCCTTTCCATATTAGCCGATTTATAAAGTTTTATATATCAAAATTTGTGCACATTTATGAAGAATACAATAAAAAATAATTGAATGTTGTAGCGTTTGTCATCTTCGAAATATGTGCATATAAAAAAATATATATATAAAAATTTCGACATTCGGTCAACTTTAACTCGTCCGAAATGGTCAAAATTTGCAATTCTAATCTAAAACCCTTATAGTATCGTAATTTTCAATCATTTTTATTCATTTTGAAACAAATTGGAAGTCTCTAGAACAATATTTAAATTTACGGTGAATTTTTGAAAAAAATATTTTTTTATGTCCGCGCATTACGAATTCGTTCATCATTTTGTGATAATATTTTTCCGGTGTTGTTTTTTTTGTTTTACAATGTATTATATATCAAAATGATTGCAATTTAGTGTTCAATACAACGAAAAAAAAATAAACTCGTTAGCTTTCACCGTTTTTTGCACAGCGGGATTTTAATACAATTATGTATGAATTTTTTTTTTTTGCTACCATATATCGCATGATTTACATATGATAATGATATTATTTTTCATTTTTGATGATTGCATACTAAACTTCAGGCAATGACAAAAAAAGGAGCCAAAAATGAACTCTTAATCTTCAAAACTAAGCGCGCTGTGATTTTTTGAAAAAAATATTTTTTCCGCTTCCGCGCTCACTCAAAACCGGCTCCGGCATTCGGGGGAGTTTTTTATTTTTACCGCTTCGGCGTTTAAGGGTTAACAAAGTATATGATTGGGCAGAGGTAAATAGGATGGTATTTAACTCTGATAAATTTGAATCAATAAATTATGGAGACAGAGAAGGAAAGCTATATGCATATAGGGGACCTAATAATGAGACAATCACAAATAAGGAAGCAGTTAAAGACCATGGTGTGATGATGAATAGGAACATGTTATGCAATGATCAAATAGCAATTCTGTTGGCAAAATGTAAAGCAAAAATGGGAATGTTGTTACAGCACTTCAAAACAAGAAAAGCTGACCACATGATTATGCTTTATAAAACATATGTTCGTAGTCCACTTGAATATTGCAATATGATATGGTACCCACACTATCAAAAGGATATTGCACAAATAGAGAGTGTACAAAGGTCCTTTACAGCTAGAATAGAAGAAGTTAAAGACCTTGACTACTGGGAAAGACTACAATCCTTAAAATTATTTAGTGTAGAAAGGAGAGGAGAACGCTACATGATAATTCAGGCATGGAAACAGATAGAAGGAATAGCAGAAAACATCATGGAGCTAAAAATATCAGAAAGAGCAAGCAGAGGTAGATAAATAGTGCCCAAAACTATACCAGGAAAAATAAGGAAAGCACACAGGACATTAATCAACTACGCACCAGCATCGATAATGCAGCGTCTATTCAATGCGTTGCCAGCTCATCTGAGGAATATATCAGGAGTGAGCGTAGATGTGTTTAAGAATAAGCTCGACAAATATCTAAACTGCTTCCCAGACCATCCAAGTTTGGAAGATGCAAAATATACCGGAAGATGTACTAGCAACTCTCTGGTAGACATTAGAGGTGCCTCACACTGGGGGACCTGGGGCAACCCGAACAACATGTAAGGTCTGTAAGGTAAGGTAAGGTCTCTCTCTCTCTCTCTCTCTCTCTCTCTCTCTCTCTCTGGTTCGATATTCTCTCTCCCTCTTTCTCTTGCTCGATATATATATATATATATATATATATATATAATATATATATATATATATATATATATATATATATATATATATATAATATATATATATATATATATATGTGTATATATTTTTTTTCGTCTTTTCATTAATAATAATTTTTGTTGGGAAAATTTGTGTAAAAATTCATGATATTAAATTGTATATGCTCCCGTGTTTTTTTCAAAATTTACTGTTTTCTGGAAGAATCACTTGTTTACTGCAGGTATCCTTCAAGGTATGGCTAGCCTCTGGCGGCTCCTCCTCTCTGTAGAGTGAAAATCGCCCTTATGGCTAATCTGGTAGTGTCAGTTTGTATATTAAGCCTTCTTTTGACTATGTTGTTCTTTGTAAAATCAGTTTGCCTCAGTAAAGGGTCCGAACAGAACCGAAAGTACTTGGCTATCTCGCTTTTTCATTTTTTCCTTCGTGGCAAAAAAAAACCTTTATTTATACATAGCATCACGTTTTATATACTTCGTGATCAAGTTATTCATATATATATATATATATATATATATATATATATATATATATATATATATATATATATATATATATATATATATATATATAATATATATATATATATATATATATATATATATATATATATATATATATATATATATATATATATATATATATATATAAATCGCGTCTTGGAACGAATTAGTTAAAATGCTAGTTCATCAGGAAATCAGTAAATATTTCGTATCAATTGAGAACGACTTAGAAAACTATTTTCGTACATTCGAAAGGGCCAAAAACAATCAGTATTCCTCATACTATTAATAAATATAATGTATTGCCTTATTTTCCGGATATTTATTTCAAGGCCGCTCGTCCGCAATATTATATCGTCAGGCGAATTCTTGCCCTCCGAAAGAGACATTATTTCTCCGGACATTACTCTTGTCAACAGAAGAAATGTTTTCCTTCTGTTGTGGTTTATTCGAAATAGGTCTCAGTGACTTTGTCTCTTTCGTCCGTGGAAGGAATGATCCTGCTGCTCTTTGGAACGCAGAGTTTGGCTTCCAAAAGTACTCTGAGTGTTGGAAGTGGAAAGCTCAAGAAATTGATAATCAACGAATCAGTGAGTGACCAAATAAAGTGTATTTAATGATGCAGTAAGTAACCAGTAAAAGATTGCAATTAAGGAAGCAATAAGTAACCTATGGAAGTGATGAGTGAATCAGTGGTTAATTAGGTTGAAAGAGTGCAGTGAATAAAACAGAGTAACTAACGAAAGAGTGAAAAGAATGAGTCAGTAACAAATGCAAGACAGTATAGAATAATTCAGTGAGAAACCAATATGGTGTAATATGTGATTTAGTAAATAACTAGTGAATGAGTGTAATGAATGAATCAATGAGTAACCAATGAAAGAGTGCTGTGAATGAATCAGTAAGTAACCAGTAAAAGAGTGTAATGAATGAGTGAACGAAGCATTCGGGAAAATCATCACCGAAATGGGGCGGGAGCTTCGTCGAAATAGATGTCAGTTGGTGCGTAATCTGATTAACTTCTAATTCGCTGCCAATAGGACATCGACGCTTAATTGATTCACCAGAGATATCTGCATTTTTAGACTAGTTAATGATGGAGGTTAATCCTTTAGAATCGCGGTTAATTAACATCAATAAATGATTATTAATCTAGGCTCCCATTGTCCTTGCTGAGATGTGTAGTCGATGGAGAATGATTTCTGGGTCTTTTGAATTATTACTGCAAAACGATTTGTAAGATATGATTAGATGCTGAAGTTGCTTGTAAGATGCCATAGAAAATGAAGAGTTATTATAAACAGAATGTTATTAACTTTTATGTTATTAAATGTTATTGAATGTTACATTGTTGTTAAGAAAGTCACCTTATGCTTGTGTATTTCTTGGACTATATAAAAAAATACACTCGATTGCAAGTCAGCCCTGATCTGCATAATCATATGTCCCGATCCTTACTGGCAATCGAAGAAGTCGCTCTCCTATAAAAAAATATATATATTTCCTCTCTTTCTCCTTCATTAACCAATTCACTAGCGCTCGCAATTTTTTATCTGCTTATTTCGCATCGTTGATTTGCATAATCTGAGTGCCGTTTTTTATCTTTGTTTTCATATTTTTTTCCCCTCAAGGGAATCCTCTTTCCCTTGAGCCATTTCTTCGCCTGAATGACCTTTGTCCCGGGTGACGGGAGGGGCGAGAATCGAATCACAGGGTTGGCGGCATATGCCCTCAGCTGCGTCAGGACTTTTCTTTCTGCCGACGGGAATCATATGTTTTGGTTTAGTACTTTTTCTCTTTATCTTTCGTTATTCAGATGAGGGTTCAATTTGCCATATAACAGGGACATGGTTGTTGTTGTACTCTAATACGCCACGTTGCTATTCCGGCGTTTGGGGCTTTCTGTCTTGTTCCTTTTCGCTCGTAGATTCCTTCTGCTGAAGGAGAGGAAGCCATCTTATCTGCTTTAACTATGGGTGACCTAAGGATCGCTGGCTGCCTGTCGTGAACAAATATAAAATATTGGAGTATGACCCAACCTTTCTTTCTACAAGCCCGTAAATGCCTTCTAGAGGATTGTTGTAGTGTTCCCTGGGTTCTTCTTGCTGTGACATCAACACGCCTCATCTGGGAATGTGAATTGATCTACTAAATTCATGCGCATCTCCTTCCGTTCCTCCTTTGCGATTACTTGGGCTGCTAATGGGTTGGCCTTGGTGTAAACCTTGAGGCTTATCTTATCTTCCAGTGAGGGACTCTCGGGTTTATTCTTCTCTTAACGATCCCTCTTAGGGCGCGGCATTCCTCCTTGAACGCAGACCCACAATGCACTGCAGGCGATGATAGTTCCTCTGTCATCGGTTGATGACATAGTTTGGTGTATTTCGTCAATTTTCCTTTCAGTTTGCAGCTTTGCAGACAAATACATATAAAATGTTGTTGTTACAGTTAAGGTATGGTTGGCTTCAGCAAAAAATATAAAGATATATTTATATATATATATATATATATATATTATATATATATATATATATATATATATATATATATATATATATATATATATATATATATGTATAACTGAATCACGAAAGTTAGGAACGTGATAAATCCATAAATAAAGATATATGCCACTAAGGAAAAATAAACGAAGGAGGTCTGCAAGATCTTTCGACGTTAAAAGTCCTTTACTGAGCAGAGACTGACATACATACGAGAAAAGACAATACAAGAAGATTCGTATAACTGACAGATAGGGATTATAAAGAGATTAGTACCTAGAATCCGACACACCTGGAAGATAAGAAACCTTCCCAAACAAGCATAAACAATGGGTGCAATTAAAGGTTTAACCCTTAAATGCCGAAGCGGTAAAAAAAATACTGTCTCCCGTGTGCCGGAGGTGTTTCAGAGTGAGCGCGGAAGCGGAAAAAATATTTTTTTTTAAAAATCACAGCGCGCTTAGTTTTGAAGATTAAGAGTTTATTTTTGGCTCCTTTTTTTTCATTGGCTGAAGTTTAGTATGCAACCATCAGAAATGAAAAAAATTATCATTATCATATATATATAATGCGATATATGATAGCGCAAAAACGAAATTTCATAAATAATTGTATTCAAATCGCGCTGTGCGCAAAACGATTAAAGGTAACAAGTTACCTTTATTTTCGTTGTAATGTACACTAAATTGCCATCATTTTGGTATATAACACATTGTAAAACGATAAAAGCAACACAGAGAAAATGTTATCACAAAATAATGCATGAATTCGTAACGCGCGGACGTAAACAGATATTTTATTCAAAAATTAACCATAAATCTACATATTGTCCTAGAGACTTCCAATTTCTTTCAAAATAAAGACAAATGATTGAATATTACTATACTGTAAGAGTATTAGCTTACAATTGCAGGTTTTGACCATATCTGACGAGTTAAAGTTGACCGAATGTCGAATTTTTATATATATATATATTTTTATATGCAGTTATTTCGGAAATAAGAAAAGCTACAACCTTCAAATATTTTTCGTTTTATTTTACATGAAATTGCGCACATTTTCATATATAAAACTCTATGAAATGCCTAATATGAAACGGAGCAAATATTCCGAGAATGGGACGTACACATTTCGGAGGTTTGTGGCGGAGAATCCGCGCGCGGAGGGAAGGAAAGATTTTTTTTTAAATTCACCATAAATCTAAATATTTTGCTAGAGACTTCGAATTTGTTTCAAGATGAAGATAAATGACTGAATATTACTAGACTGTAAGAGTTTTAGCTTACAATTGCATTTTTTCGACCATTTCGGTAGAGTCAAAGTTGACCGAACGTGGTTTTTTTTCTATTTATCGTGATTTATATGCAAATATTTAAAAAATGAGAAAAGCTACAACCTTCAATTATTTTTTGTTGTATTCTACATGAAATTGCGCACATTTTCATATATAAAACTTTATGTAACGGCTAATTTAAAATGGTGCAAACAATACCACAATCGCACGTATGATTTGTTCGGAAGAGTTACCGCGCGGACGTAAAGAAAATGTTTTTTTTTTCATAAATTCACCATAAATCTAAATATTGTGCTAGAGACTTCGAATTTGTTGCAAAATGAAGGACAATGCTTGAATAATACTATAATATAAGCGTTTTAGCTTACAATTGCGTTTTTCGACCATTTCAGTAGAGTCAAAGTTGACCAAAGGTTGAAATTTTGGCAATTATTGTTATTTATATGAAAATATCTCAAAACTGATAAAAGCTACAACTATGGGTTGTTTTTAGTTTTATTGTGCATGAAATTGCGCACATTTCCATACATAAAACTTTATATAACGGCTAATTTTAAAATGGTGCAAACATTACCACAATCGCACGTATGATTTTTTTCGAAAGAGTTACTGCGCGGACGTAAGGAAAAAGTTTTTTCATAAATTCACAATAAATCGAAATATTATGCTAGAGACTTGCAATTAGTTGCAAAATTAAGGTAAATGATTGAATATTACTAAAATATAAGAGTTTTAGCTTACAATTGCGTTTATCGACCATTTCGGTAGAGTCAAAGTTGACCGAAGGTTGAAATTTTGGCAATTATCGTTAATTATATGAAAATATCTCAAAACTGATAAAAGCTACAATCATGGGTATTTTATTGTTGTATTCTACATAAAAAATGCGCACATTTTCATATTTAATACTTCATGTAACGGCTAATTTACAATGGTACAAAAATTATGTCAAAGTGACGAAATAATTTCCGAGATGTGTCACAGATACTTTTTAGTGCGGCAAGAAAGAAATTCGCGCTTGCGCGCCTGCGTAACGATTATAAACAAAACAACACCTTGATCCGTGAACTCCCAGCATCCCCCAAGGCGCGTGATTCAAAACTTTTAGGCTGGTAGGCCTTTAAGTATTTTTCCGCGAATTTTAAAAAAAACTTTTGTAAGTCGACGTAAAATACGTCCAGTCGGCACACGAGAGACAAAAAATGTCGACGTAAAATACGTCCAGTCGGCAGTAAAGGGTTTAGACAATCATCTCAGATACAATTTCAAGATAATAAAAGGATTATAGGTGACAGCTATTCAGAACTTGGTAAATAAAACCATATTCACAATACATGACAGACATACATTACAACAAAATTAATAACTCTAAGGCAACTGATTTTTATTTAAGTCAGTAATTATATCTTTGAGGTCATTCTTAAATATGTTACAGATACAAAGGTCATAATGAAAAAGGCCACGACTAACATTGAAATTACAATGAAAAGTAAGTTGTATTAAAGCAGATTCTAAAAGATTTCGTGATAAGACATCTCTTGACTTTGCAATTACTGAACTATCAGTCCAATTTATTCAGTAGTTACTTTCACTTAAATGAATGAATAATGCATTAGATTTTTGCCCAGTTTTTACAGAATATTTATGCTGGCTTAGCCTTACTTTTAAGCCTTTGCTAGACTGTCCGAGATGAAATGAGGGACAATCCATACATGGAATTTTATATATTATGTTGCTTTCTCTGGGGCCATTTTTTATTAACATTCCTTTTAGTGTGTTATTATAGGAAAAAACAAGGTTGACATTAACAGCTTTTAACAATGATTTAATGGTTTCAAATTCGTTAAAATAAGGCAAACTGAGAATGTTCTTAGAATTTTTTTTCCGCATGTTACTTACAGTATAAAACATTTTGTGGGCTTTATTATAACAAATGTCTAATATATGTGAAGGATAGCATAAATCTTTCCCTATTTTTCTTATGTATTCAATTTCTTAATCCAAATATTGTGGACTGACAATTCACAATGCTCGTAAAAACAGAGGAAAAAATTGATATTTTTATGTTAAGATGGTGGCCTGAGAAGAAATGAACATAAGTTAAGTTGTTAGTCGGTTTCCTATAAATATTGAATTTACATTGAAATGGTTCTCTATGTATCAAAACGTCTAAGAAAGGGAGGCAATTGTCTTTTTCTAATTCTAGAGTAAACTTAATTAATCGATGGTACCTGGTTATTTAATTTAGAGAGTAAATCATTTACATCAATACCGACAGGAAGAACAGCTAAACAATCATCAACATAACGATACCACTTTACAGGAATATGAATGATATTTGGTAAGTAGCGTTTTTCAAAGAATTCCATATACAGGTTTGAGAGTAATGGTGATAAAGGATTCCCCATTGCCATGCCAAAAATTTGTTGATAAAATTCACCATTGAATATAAACTTACAATCATAAATGCACAAACTCGTGAGTGAAATAATGTGACTTATAGGTAGAGGTAATTCATGCTGAGTTAGTTCATTACTAAGATATTCTAAAATAGAGTCTATAGGGACTTTAGTAAAAAGAGAACATACATCAAAACTAACGAATCTATCAGTAGGGCAAAGAGCAATTTTGTTTAATTTATCAACTAAATCTAGAGAATTATATATATATGAGAATCGGAGATGGTTCCAAGTAACGGGGACAAGATCTTAGTGATATATTTCGAAAGTTTATATGAAATTGAACCAACAGTACTGATAATAGGCCGCATAGGGTTATTTTCTTTGTGCGGTTTGACTAATCCGTACAAGTAAGGTAGCGAAGGAGATTTGACTGACAATTTGCCTAGTACTTCTGTTTTATCTTTAAGGATACTTTTCACTATGTTATTGAAGTTTTTTATGACTTGATCAAGGGGATTTTTTGTTAGTTTTTTATAAGTCACATCATCATCCAGTAGGGCTTGCATATGTGATATGTAGTCCGCTTTATCTAAAATTACTATACTATTTGACTTATCAGCTTTTGTAATGTGGATAGTATTGTCCTTTTTAGATCGGTCAAACTTTTCTTATAGCGAGCAGGGAAGTTACTTTCATGCTTAACATTTAGACCCTTGTATCTATAACATGTTTAAGAATGACCTCAAAGATATAATTACTGACTTAAATAAAAATCAGTTGCCTTAGAGTTATTAATTTTGTTGTAATGTATGTCTGTCATGTATTGTGAATATAGTTTTGTTTACCAAGTTCTGAATAGTTGTCACCTATAATCCTTTAATTGTCTTGAAATTGTATCTGAGATGATTTTCTTAAACCTTTAATTGCACCCATTGTTTATGCTTGTTTGGGAAGGTTTCTTATCTTCCAGGTGTGTCGGATTCTAGGTACTAATCTCTTTATAATCCCTATCTGTCGGTTATACGAATCTTCTAGGATTGTCTTTTCTCGTATGTATGTCAGTCTCTGCTCAGTAAAGGACTTTTAACGTCGAAAGATCTTGCAGACCTCCTTCGTTTATTTTTCCTTCGTGGCATATATCTTTATATATTTATATATATATATATATATATATATATATATATATATATATATATATTATATAGATATATATATATATATATATAATATATAATGTATATATATGAATATATATATATATATATATATATATATATATATATATATATATATATATATATATATATATATATATAAATATATATATATAAGTGGAACATATGTGTCTTTAAGGTCTAAGAGTAAGATTTTATTTCCTAAAAGATAAAGGTTTTATTTCTTAAATAAAAAGGGTTAGTCATGAAAATATCTTCACGTTCGTGGAAATCTGCAAATGTAAATTCCAAAGGACATTCTTTAATATAACTTTTTTTTATTATTGCTAACTTCCAGTGACGCTGAAATTAAATTTCCTGCCTGGGACTAACGGCGACTGTGAACTGTGAAACTTTTCCTCGCGGTGCTTCTCTCCAAACGAAGCAAAATGTGTTTACGGGTAGTTTTTGGTCTAATTTAAAAAGTTCTCCCACGGAGTCTATGGTATACGAGTTCACCACACTTTTTTTATTTCTAAAACCCATTAAACTTATAAACTGCAGAATCATAATTTTATATATATAGTAGTATTACCGTCTTCCTCATAACCAGTTGCTTTGACTGCTGGTTGATTGGGTTCAATAGCATCATCTGAGGTATAAGAACGTTATAATTATTATATATTATATATATTATATATATATATACTATATATATATATATATATATAATATATATATATAACATATATATATATTCTATATATATATATATATAAGGATAGACAGGTTTTTTCGTTTTAATTAAAAACTTATGCATTATTAGTGTAGGGGCTCAAAATAAGCATAAAATGCTAAGTATTTGAACAACATGTCACTCATACATGCATACATACATACATACATACACACACAAACACACACACACACACATATATATATATATATATATATATATATATATATATATATAATATATATATATATATATATATATATATATATATATATATATAAATCCACTTGAATTTTATTGAGGAGACTTTCACGTTGGCCATAGAGTTATGATAGAAGAGTAATCCGAATATTATGATCAGAATTTTTTCAGATGAGAGTTTTTGCTGATGAACATTTGATTAATGATGGCCATTATGCTTTCTCTTATTTTTATTTGCGTAATTTTCATCTAAATTGAACGTTATATTTCCCATAATTAGTTATCATTATTTTTAGTATTGTCTTGATGTTGTGTTCCGCAGGGGAGTAGAGCCGTCAGTGCACCTCAAGCAGTCCACTGTAGGCATTACTTAAGGTTCTTTGCAGCGTCCCTTTGGCCCCTATCTGTAACCCCTTTCATTCATTTTACTGTACCTCTGTTCATATTCTCTTTTTTCCATCTGACTTCCCACTCTCATTGACGTTGTTTCTTGGTGCAACTTCGAGGTTTTCCTCCTGTTACATTTTTCAAACCTTCTTATTGTCAATTTCCATTTCAGCGGTGAATGACTTCAAAGATCCCAGCGCTTGGCTTTTGGCCTAAATTCTGCACAGCAATTCCGATTCATATTTGACTAATCCTTATCTTTCAAAGAATGTGAGATAACAACGTTTGAAGCTGACAGAAAGTCGACGCAATTCCTTCCTCAAACATTCCCGATAAACAGGGTGTTCGTCAACCCGGAACATGAATTATTCAGGTGGGCGACGCGTATTCACAAGAGCTCCTCCTCCTCCTCCTCCTCCGGTTGTGACCGAAATTATGCAAATGGATGAAACGGCCCCGGAAAGAAGCGGAAGGAAAAGTAGAAGAATTATTCCTCTTTCGAACGAGGACCCCTCTCATTCAATTAGGGGACGATTTGCAATTACAAAACTGTAGAGCAGGCGACCTTAGGTGGCACCATAGGACGTATTCTAATGAGGCACTTACATTCTAGGAGAGGAATAGGGAGAGTGGGTAGGGGAGCGGGTTTATGCTCTTTGTTTTAAGAAAAAAAAGTCTGTCATCTTCCAGTGAATCCAGATTTATTATAATTGGCTAAATATATTGTAAGAGAAGACTCAAAAGGCTATGTGATCAGTGGTACTTTATATAAATATATATATAATATATATATATATATATATATATATATATATATATATATATATATATATATATATATATATTGAGAGAGAGAGAGAGAGAGAGATAGAGAGAGAGAGGTGTAAGCGTGTTTCATTCCATAAAGTTGTGGAGAAATTTTTCATACACTTTATCAAATTTTTTTCTCTTGTTATTTAACCTTTACCTCCTTAATTTGCTTTAGACACCAGGTTATGTCGCAGAGAGAACAAATAATTGCATAACACATTTCCCCCATTCTGTCCTGTTAACATTAATGTCATTCTCATTCCAGACTGCTCCACCTTTGGGTTAAAGTGCAGACCAGGAACACGTCTGGTACCCGCAAGAGTTTTGCATGCAAATGGAAAATGGAAACCCATCGTCTGCTGTGAAAAGGTAAGGAAAAAAAGTATAGGTCAAATCATTTGAAAATCGAAGAACAATCTGTGGAAAGCGCGAGTTGGGTTTTTCTTCTGATGCAAAAACACCCAGGCAATGGGACCTTTTTTTTTCCCAGAGGCTTTCTTTCTCTCAGTGGCTCTTAGGAAGATTAGGTGAAAAAACCTTGTGGGGGGGAGGGGGGGGGCCGGGGTTTCATGGCACCTTTCCGAGAATATTGGCACTGTGCCAAAGATGGCTGCCCTGAAATTGCGAGGTGGACGGTTTCTGAAAGGTGGGAGATTTTGCTTCGAGGAATCTCCGCTTCTTCCTGTCGATCTCTGCCTGAATTCAAAGGAGATCAATAATAAGAATCAGTGAGAAATCTGTGCTCAGAGATGAATTTATTGACAGGTAGCATATGAATACCCCGTAGGTAGGAGTATGAACCTCCGTTCATATTCCCTTTCTTCCATCTGAATTTCCTTAACCCTCACCAAACAATTGTTTCATTGTGCGACTGCTTCGAGGTTTTCCTCCTGTTACAACTCTCAAACCTTATCACTATCAATGTCCCCAGAGGTGAATGACCTCAAAGGTCCCAGTGCGTGGTCTTTGGGCAAGATTCTATATCCCAAATAATTACGTTTTCAGGGGAGATGGAAATGTAAATTTTTTTGGGGGGGACAATAACTTGGTGAAGGGTTCCGGTCCTAGAACGCAGATGTAGAAGAATTGTTCGCACTTTTCCCGTCAATAACCACGAGAGAGAGAGAGAGAGAGAGAGAGAGAGAAACACACGTGACAATTCATGTCATTGATCATTTTTCTTTGATTGATCATTTTGTCGGAAGACTTTTCCTTGGAGCTTAAAAAAGGTCGGAATGGGAGAAAGTTTAATCTGGTGTCCATTTTCTACAAGATTATTCTTTTTCAAAAATATGCCGTGAAATTCTTAGCTCAATAAGGAAGGTTCAGAGAATTTTCTTATTTTGAGGAAGAAATTGCGAAGCAAGATTTAGTATCTTCACCCCAGTGGATTTGCGCAGTCCACTCTGCGCATTTGGAGAGAGAGAGAGAGAGAGAGAGAGAGAGAGAGAGAGAGAGAGAGAGAGAGAGAGAGAGAGAGTGATATTGCTATTAAGAATAGATGAAAATAATAAATAATAAAAAAGTTCATTTTTGTCCACTGCCCATTTTTGGATATGGATGAGAGAGAGAGAGAGAGAGAGAGAGAGAGAGATATTGCTATTAAGAATAGATGAAAATAATAAATAATAAAAAAGTTCATTTTTGTCCACTGCCCATTTTGGATGGATGATAGAGAGAGAGAGAGAGAGAGAGAGAGAGAGAGAGAGAGAGAGAGAGAGACTGATATCATTATCAAGAATTAACTGACAGGGATGCTAATTTGCAATTGCAAGAAGGCCAATCGTTGCAATAAAGAACAGCAATTTCAATGAATGCCTTGCCAACAATATTTGTTGAATTAATTCTTGCTCTGATGAAATTTAACACTTGTGATATTCTAACAAACTTGCAACAGAATTTTAACTTTAACGCAAGAGAAATTAATAAATTAAGTGCAGTCTGTGATACTTAAAGAATATAAGAAAACAAACAATTTAATTACTATGAGTGCACACGCACATATATATTATGAACATGTGTAACGATGTACATAAAACATATCTAATTTTCCCTGACAAGAGAAACTGCTCTAACGCATCGCCCTGTTCTTCTTCTTCTTCCCGACAGAAACTTTATGAAAGCGCCACTGCCGCAACACCCACTCGCCCCTCCCCCCCGGGAAATTAAAGAATGTTATTATTGTCTACAGCCACAGGATATTGCCAACTCTCCTTCTGAAGGAGTCCCAGGTAAGTTCCACATTGCAAATTTCTTTCTTGAAGTGACACACGAGAATGTGAATCTCGTGTTTGGACTGAATCATCACTCCCATTAACAACATTTTATTATGTACTTATTTATTCAATATCAGCTTTTAATGTAATGGGGTCTTTAGTCAAAAGTCATTGTAACCTGAGCTTTATTCTAAAGAAAAGAGGATGACCAGAGAAATGATGTGTGCAATGGCTCTCAGGCATTTTTTATTGATTCCATAACGTTAAGTAAATCATATATATATATATACTATATATATATATATATATATATATATATATATATATATATATATATATATATATATATATATGATATATATATATATATAATATATATATGTATATATATATATATATATATATATATATATATATATATATATATATATATATATATATATATATATATATATATATATATATATGTGTGAGTGTATGAACGTAATATATATCGAAATATATATATATATATATATATCTATAATATCTATTATATATATAATTATATATATTATATTACATATATATAATATATTTTTACTTTATAAGTCCCGGCTTATTATTATGATGATTATTTGTTTATTGTTCTAAATACATAATATCATAATCTATATGATATTTTTTACTTTATAAAGGCTTATTATTTTTGCTGTAGATTATTGTTTTTTTCTATTGATAACATAATTATTATAAATATTGATATAATAATTTCATTATTATTGTTATTATTATTATTATTAAGTAACCTGTACCTTGTAATCTCACATTTCATATCAAATTAGTAAATATATCTTCAAATCCAAATTTGCACTCATTCGCGGCCTGTGCTCTTTCTTATTGCTTTTTGCTTTTGTTTATTTACCAGCGTCTTTGTAACACTGAAGGAAGACAAACAAAAATAGCTGCTTATGTGGTTGTAGGGTATCTGCCCCTCGTGTTACCCTCAATGTCAGTCGTTGTTTCCTGAAGAGCTTTTTTCAATTCGGGGAAATGGCATTGTTTTTTCGAACTTGAGATCTTTGCTGTTTTGTTCTCTCGAGGTCCGAAGAGGCTTTCCTTTTAGATTTAATGGACACTGGTTCTTTAGGGATGGACTCACTCGTGGATTATCCCAAAAAAATTGCCTTTGTCAGTCATTTACTTTATACTTATACATACATTATATATTGTAATATAAAAAAAAAAAATCTCTCTCTACGGTAAGGATTTACGAGGAGAATAATGATCAGGAAACATGACACAAACCCACTATTAACTTAAAAATGTACTTTAATAACAATAGTAAGGAAATTGAAGTCACAAAACAGAACATTTAAACAAATTACGGACGTATTACACAAAAACAAAGACTCGTGATGAGTATTCTTGATGAAGTGCTGTAGCACTTCATCAAGACTACTCATCACTAATCACTACATTTTACAGTATAATACCCAAGTCACAAAGCTTTACATCAACACAACATATAATTCCTTCACTGTAACATCAAAAGTTAGTGGCCAACCACGTAACATCACAACAAGAAAACCGGCGTCCAAATGGATAAACAATACATTACCATATATTCCTCAAAACTTGATACACTATTATAATCACTTGTTTGTTTCAGCTCCAACGAAAATCATCGTTTTGGGCCTTTATATACCCGACTCACGCTAGACATCCATGGACCAAATATCATATTTTCGGTACATTATCCTTGGCGACTACCGCCTACGCCAAGCGCTACTGCCATCTGTTGTCTAGTGTACACACTTTTTTTTGTATGCAAATATCAATTTTCAACCTTTTATGCAATTTTACATTCAATAAATCAATATTCCTTTACATTCCCCCCCTTTTAACTCAGCGGCTCTCTCCTCAGTCCATGCTGAATTTTCACTCTTACAATCTTAAAACATTAGCTACTTCCCTTCAGCAACTATCGGAGACTGCCACGTCGTTGGTAACAAGCACTTTCCTTTAAGTAATCAACAGATCTAGAGAGAGAATCTGCAATGACATTTTCTTTGCCTGCTATATGGTGAATATTCAGTTTGAATGGTTGGTTGTCAAAATGAAAAACCATCTTAAAATTCTCTTATTGTTGTGCAAAAATAAAAAACCATCTTAAAATTCTATTGTTGTGCTTACATTTATTAATAAAGGTTTAAAGGGTTATTATCAGTATATACATCTACTTCAAAGTTACTGTTAAGCAAGTATATCTCAAAGTGTATTAAACTCAAAATTAAACTCAAAGCTTCTTTTTCAACAATACTGTAATTTAACTGGTGGCTATTATATTTCTTTGAAAAGTAAGATACAGGGTGTAAAACACCATTATGTTCCTGTAATAATACACTGCCAGCTCCTACTTCACTGGAGTCTGGGGATTTCCGCACTGGCTTAGACATTTTAACATGAGCTTAAGTTTATCAAAGGCATCGTCACATTCCTTGACCACACAAACTTCACATCCTTTTTCAGCAACTCTGTTAATGGGTAGGCTACATCTGAAAAGTTCTTACAAAATTTTTCTGTAATACCCCAATGTTCCCAAAAATTTCATCACTCCACGTAGATGTAGGGAGGGTCAAATTCTTTATGACCTCAATATGACAATCAACAGGTTTCACTTGGCCACTTCCTATTTCATGTCCTAAATATTGAACAGTAGTTTTACCAAATTCACATTTGGAAAGGTTTATCGTAACATTGAATTCTAATAACCTCTTAAAAACAGCATATACTTTTTTTAATGTGATCTTCCCAGGTTTCTCCAACTATGATAATGTTCATCCAAATAAACAAATACACCTTCGAGATCCTTCAAGATATAATTCATCTGACGTTGGAATGTCAGAGGTGCATTACATAAACCAAATGGCATTACCTTATAATTATAAAGTCCATGGGGTGTAACAAAGGCAGCAATATCCCTGCTGTTTTTGTCTAACTCAATTTGATAGTATCCTTTCAGTAAATCAATTTTACTTAAAAAAGGAAACTTTGCTACAATATCAATTATATCTTCTACTCTGGGCATAGGATATGAATCTTTTATAGTTACATTATTATTTACTTTTTCGATAGTCTGTACACATTCTTGCACTTCCGTCAGGTTTTGTCGACTAGAATACATGGGCTAGCCCATTCACTATGGCTTTCCTCTGCTAGTCCGTGTTTCAGTAATAAGCAACTTCGGTCTTTAACTGTTGTTGTTTTGCCTCGGCGACATTCTGTATGGACGCTGACTTATTGGAGTCTCTTCTCTCACCTGATTTTATGCTGTACTCCTTTTATCCTTTTAGGATGGTCTGAAAATAGATCTGAAAAGTTTTGAATTAGCACTTTAAAATCATGCTGCTGTTCATCAGATAAATGAATACATAACTTCCTAAATTTTTCATCATCACTCAAATAACCTGTATTTTTTAATCTAAGTTCAATTTCTTCTTCAACGTCTTTTTCATCATCCTCTTTTGCAATTGACAACACTCCACTGGATTCGTTACACTTCTTTAATTTGTTAATATGGAAAGTTTTAACTTTCCTCCGTCCTGTAGGAAATTGAATTCGATAATTAACATCACTTACTTTTTCCTTCACCGTGCAAGGTCCTATATACTTCTGGTTAAAAACCTTACCAGCTGTAGGGATACACACTAGAACCTTATCTCCTATGTCGAGTTCACGTTTTGCAGCCTTTTTGTCGTCGTTTATTTCATCTCTTCTTGTACTACTTGAGATTCTCATGTGCTACTTTCCATATTTTTTATTTTTTCCTTCATTTCTTGTAAAGTGATAGAATCCTTCTCATCTGAAATCAAACTGATTCTTTTATCAGCCTCTATGGGTGACCTTACCTGATGGACATATACTAACTGAAAGAAAAGGAGAATAACCCAACGATGAATGTACGCTATCACGAACGGCAAATAGCAACATTGGTATGTAGACATCCCATTCCTTTTCATTTTCACAACAGTACGTGCGAAGCATGGTTTTGAAGGTTCGATGAAATCGTTAGACCACTCCTTGGCTAAGTGGGTGATAAGGAGACGATAAACAATGCTTAATTATTCTGACAGGCTACAAAAATGAGGTAAACTTTCTAGACGTAAAGTTGGTTCCTTGGTCGGTTTGAACTTCTTTTTGGCAAAACCTACCAGCGAGAAGAACTTGTTAAGCGCTTCAATTATCTTATTCTCAGCACTCACAGTTCTTAAAGGAATAGCCTTCTGGAAATCTGGTACAGGGCCTTACACTAAATTTGTCCAGCAAATAAACTCGTTAGTTACCTTTGCTAGACCTAGGCAGAGGTCCTACACAATCCAAAACCAGTTTCTCAAAGGTTTCTCCTGGAACTTCAATGGGTTGCAATGGCATCACCTTAGGGTCATGTTGAGCTTTACCTACTTTTTGACATAAATCACAATTTTTACAATATTCACTACAATCTTTCTGATCTTAGGCCAAAAAAAATACCTTAATAATTTCTCATAAGTTTTGTTTATACCTAAATGACCAGAATAAAAACTACAGTCATGAGCAATACCTAGAACAAAATTCCTATAACTACTTGGAATGACCACTTGTTCTACAAACATCATTAACATTTCTACTCTTGAACTTCCTCATTAGGATTCCATCCTTTAAAAAGTAACACTTGCCTTCCTTCTCGATATCATTTAGATCAACAAGGGCATTATCTCTTATTACCTTCAAATTATCATCTTCAATTTGAGATTTAACAAATCTTCTTTATTAACTTTCAGCATTCGCAAAGGAGTACTGACTTTACTTACTTGTAGTGTTTCCGGACTATCTTTAAACAGTTTTGTAAAATCCAACCGTCGTCATCATTTACCTTTCCTTCGGCACTCTTACTTCTTGTAGTAACTGCACAAGCAGGAAATAAGTTGGAAATGTACATTCAACTTCTGTAATAAATGAAGAATTAAAGGGTTTTTCTGTCAAATTTGGATTACTGCTACCAAAAACTTTGTCTCCACATACATCATTCCCAAGAATTAACTCTACTCCTGACACTGGGATTTCTCTCACCAAAGCAATTTTAACATATCCCGAAATTAACGGAGTTTCTAACCTTACTTCTACTAATGGAGCTGAAAATTCAGGTCCAAACCCCCGCAGAAGTACATACTCTCCAGTATCCTTCCACTGGTCATACATATTTCTTATCATTACAGACTGTACCGCTCCGGTATCTCTTAAACCTACCACCTTACTTTCCTTTTTCAAACACAAGGGAGGTGTAACCAACCATCTCCCATAAAAGGGTCATACAATCAGTACCTTTGGATGTGGACTTCTCTTCAGGTAGTCTCACTCCATTTCCTTTTACAATATCCTCAATACAACCAACATTACTAACATTTTGAACATCATTGTTACCTATTTTGTAACCTATATTCTCATCAACATCACATATATTATTACTGTCGATGCTATCGTTACAATACCTCTTACCTGGCCCAAGGGGAGAAGCAAACAAACAAGGACCTCTGTCACCACATGCTTGTGGTTGATTCAACAATGCAATGGTATTTTCAGGTTTATGATCATCCTTAAAATGTACAGGTTTATCTTTAACTTTATTTACCACTTGAATTGGACGGTTTATTGTGCGATGTGGACAACTCCTACTGATGTGTCCTGGTTTGCCACAACTGAAACATACAAAATCTCTAAAATTTTCGCCTATATTTTTTGGTAACTAGGTGTAAACTGATCATTTACACTGTATCCTGCTTGTCCAGCACTAACACTAGGACCAGAATTATATCGACTTGCCCCTCTAATACCCTACCTCTATTAAAGGATTTATTATAGACTCCACGAGATGATACCTGTGAACTCGTAGTCTTACCTTGTGCCTTGTAATTTTGCTGCTAAACTTCCCAAACTCTGCTCCTTCCAATTTTAGGAGTGACGTCAGTATTATATAACTTATGGGTCAATGCATAATTATCAGACAATCTAGTGGCTGCTTCATCGACATTATCTACATCACGTTCATCCAAATATGGTTTTAATAAGTGGGATTAATACCATCCTTGAACTGCTCAAGCAAGATAACGTTCCTGAAGTTTACGGAGAAATCACCATTAACTTCTCGGGCTTGGGCATTCATCCTATCATACCACAGGCGTTGTTCCCGTGCATACTCCAATATGAGTACGACTGTCTCTTTTTATCCAGCTTCTGAACTTCTCTCTATACCTCTCTGGCACCCATTCATAAGCTTTCAAAACTTCGGATTTAACTCTCTCATAATCCTTAGAATCATCTAAAGATAAGGCAGCAAATACTTCCCTAGCCTTTCCTCGAAAGGAGTTTGAACCAACGTGCTCCATGACGTTCTCGGCCATTCACGCTGTTCTGCTACTTTCTCGAATTGTAAAAAAAATGCATCCACTTTCATTTTCAAAAAAAAACTGAGTACCACTTTTTACTGCATTGTCTATTCTAAGATTTTGGTATTTCTCTGGACTTTTCTTTCTACTTCAATTTTCTTCATCTCTAGCTCGATCCTCTTTTGCTCAACTTCAGCTTCTACCTTCTTTTGCTCACTTCAGCTTCTACCTTCTTTGCTCAACTTCAGCTTCTCTTCTTGCTCACTTTCAGCTACCTTCTAACCTTTTCAGCTCTCTCATTTTCTAACTTCTTTAGTTCAACAGCTTTCTCACTCTCCTTTTCAGCTCTCTCATTCTCCAATCTAACTATTTGCAAATGAATCTGCATCTGCTCAACACTCATTCCCTTCTATAAACAAGTTTGGACTTTTTTGGTTTAACCTTGCGTGACTTGGTTTTTTTTCACGTACGGCTTGGCACCTTCCTCTTCACTTGCACTACCCTCTGTATATTCTCACTTGCGCTTTGCTGACTATCAGTTTCTTCCCCTTCCCAACTCATTAGTAACAACCCTTCCTTATCAGACAAAATGCCTAAAGTCATTAGCGCCTCACTTACTTTATTTGAGATTTCTTGCTTCCTTGCAGATTCGATACTTCTACATTATAGTACCTAGCTAGAACAATCCAGTCTATTTTAGTTATACCTTCTAACTTTTCACCACTAGGACTACGTATGAAATCTTTCAAATCAAAACATCTTTAATGACCTGCTCAAAATAACACAGCAAGACAAATATTATAGCACTAACACTATCACAACTCTCCCCCCTCTCTAAAGTACATGGAAGTACTGAAAAGCAATTAATAGTAGGGATACGTCAAGTTATGGTCGAATACGCTAGACATGAATAAAGCAAAATTAATAAGGATACGTTCGGGGGTTTCGTTCGATAGAATGAGTAAACACCTGAGTATGGATATGTTCGAGTTTCGTTCGATAGAATGAGCAAACACTGAGTAGGGATACGTTCGGGTTTCGTTCGACAAGGCCCCCATGCAATATAAAAAAAAAAAAAATCTCTCTCTACGGTAAGGATTTACGAGGAGAATATATCAGGAAACAGTGAACAACCCACTATAACTTAAAATGTACTTTAATAACAATTAGTAAGGAAATTAAAGTCACAAACAGAACATTAAACAAATTACGGACGTATTACACAAAAACAAAAGACTCGCCATACAGCACTTCATCAAGACTACTCTCACTAATCACTGCATTTTACAGTATAATACCCCAAGTCACAAAGCTTTACATCAACACAACAAATATAATTCACTGTAACATCAAAAAAGTTAGTGGCAACCAAACGTAACATCACACAAGAAAACCAAATGGATCCAAACAATACATTACCATCCATATTCCTCAAAACTTGATACACTATATAATCACTTGTTTGTTTCAGCTCCAACGAAAATCATCGTTTTGGGCCTTATATACCCGACTCACGCTAGACATCCATGGACCAAAATATCATATTTTCGGACATTATCCTTGGCGACTACCGCCTACGCCAAGCGCTACTGCCATCTGTTGTCTAGTGTACACACTTTTTTTTCGTATGCAAATATCAATTTTTCCAACCTTTTATGCAATTTTACATTCAATAAATCAATATATTTACAATATATATATACATATATATAGATATATATATGATATATATATATATATATATATATATATATATACCTATATATACATATACTATATATACTATATATATATATATATATATATATATATATATATATATATATATATATATATATATATATTATATATATATATATATATATATAACTTTTATATTGTACCTACGTTCGTATTTTCGTTCTTCCATCTCACCTTCCTCCCTCTCGTAATAGTGTTTTATTGTGCAACTGCGAAGTTTCCTTCCTATTTCACCTTTCAAACCTCTTTTACTCTCAATTTCCCTTTCAGTGCTGACTAACCTCGTAGGTCCCAGTGGTGTTTGGCTTTTGGTCTAAATTTAATATTCCATTCCATTCCAACACGATTATCAAAGCATTTCTTTATCTATATTCAGAGCAACAACATAATGAAATGCTGTTGTATCCGTTGATGTGATCGGAAACTCCTTTACGCATCTTCCTTGCAAAATAACATAATAGAAAACCTGACTTCTGAAAGAAAGCCTTTTGAAGAAAGCTGACTGCTACGAAGCGTCAGAAGGAGAATGATTGCGTGATGAGCGAAGGAGGAAAGATCCGCCTGGTTTTTAGGGAAAAGGTGCTCTTGAGGCAAAGAATCCAGGAGAGGAGTTTTCAGAACCTAAAACTCATCAGCGAGGACCTTTGCCTTCGTCCTGCGATTCCTACACAATCTCCTTCTTGCCTTTCGAGGAGTCTTCATCCAGTTCCTAAGATTAAAAAAAAGAGGGGGGGGGCGTGGTCTTCTCTGGTAATAATCTCAAGTTAGGCTACGTAGCTTTTCTTTAGATAAAAAAAAAATGTTTTATAAATGCGCGTTTTCACAAGTTAGTAATTGGAACGAAGTCTTTGAAGGAGCTAATTTTTTGAATTAAAATTTGATTCAGCTGGA
>NC_087211.1:6061977-6065823 GCF_015104395.2 Macrobrachium nipponense | reverse complement strand
TGAATTATCATGTAGCGTTCTCTTCTCCTTTCTAGACTATATAATTTTAAGGATTGTAGTCTTTCCCAGTAGTCAAGGTCTTTAACTTCTTCTATTCTAGCTGTAAAGGACCTTTGTACACTCTCTATTTGTGCAATATCCTTTTGATAGTGTGGGTACCATATCATATTGCAATATTCAAGTGGACTACGAACATATGTTTTATAAAGCATAATCATGTGTTCAGCTTTTCTTGTTTTGAAGTGCCGTAACAACATTCCCATTTTTGCTTTACATTTTGCCAACAGAATTGCTATTTGATCATTGCATAACATGTTTCTATTCATCATGTGATTGTCTCATTATTAGGTCCCCTATATGCACATATCGCTTTTCTTTCCTCTGTCCTCCATAATTTATTGATTCAAATTTATCAGAGTTAAATACCATCCTATTTACCTCTGCCCAATCATATACTTTGTTAAGGTCTCTTTGTAGAGCGTTCCTATCTTCATCACAAGTAATTTCTCTACTTATTCTTGTGTCATCTGCGAAACTACTCACTACCGAATCCCCTTAACATTACTGTCTATGTCTCAATCATAATAACAAACAGTATTGCAGCTCACCGTACCTTGTCTTGGCACACCGGATATTACTTGGCTTCATCCGATTTCTCGTCGTTTGCAATAACTATCTGTTTTTCTGTGTTGTAAAAATTCTTTTAACCATCTTCCTACTTTATCCACGATATTGTGTTTTCTAATTTTCTTCGCTAATATATTATGGTCTACTTATCGGAGTTTAAGATCAAGAAAGTTTTGAAGTCAGTCATTTTTTTCTTATCCCTTTTCATCTATTAACCTTTGACACCTGAGTCCCATAATGGGCTTTGACGATTTCCCAGGATACGTTACTCTCTCTCTCTCTCTCTCTCTCTCTCTCTCTCTCTCTCTCTCTCTCTCTCTCTCTCTCTCTCTCTCTCCATGCAGGATGAAGAAGAAGAGGAAGAAGAAGAAGAAGAGGAAAACGGAAGAGAAGTAAACAAAAATGAAATGACAGAAAAAATAAGGAAAACAAAGAACAAGATAAAAGTATGAATGCAGAGATACTCATTGATACTACATATGAGGCAATAAAGCAGCATACCTACGAAGAAATAAATTACGATATGACAACACAAAAGCAAATCCCGAAGAGGCTCTACCCAGATCTACACAAACCTTACAGACCTTACATCTTGTTCGGGTTGCCCCAGGTCCCTCAGTGTGAGCACCTCTAATGTCTACCAGAGAGTTGCTAGTACATCTTCCGGTATATTTTGCATCTTCCAATCTTGGATGGTCTGGTATGCAGTTTAGATATTTCTCGAGATTATTCATAGATACAACTACGCTCACTCCTGATATATTCCTCAGATGAGCTGGCAACGCATTGAATAGACCGCTGCATTATCGATGCTGGTGCGTAGTGGATTAATGTCCTGTGTGCTTTCCTTATTTTTCCTGGTATAGTTTTGGGCACTATTAATCTCTCTGCTGGCTTTCTGATATTTTTAGTTCCATGATATTTTCTGCTATTCCTTCTATCTGTTTCCATGCCTGAATTATCATGTAGCGTTCTCTTCTCCTTTCTAGACTATATAATTTTAAGAATTGTAGTCTTTCCCAGTAGTCTAGGTCCTTAACTTCTTCTATTCTAGCTGTAAAGGACCTTTGTACACTCTCTATTTGTGCAATATCCTTTTGATAGTGTGGGTACCATATCATATTGCAATATTCAAGTGGACTACGAACATATGTTTTTATAAAGCATAATCATGTGTTCAGCTTTCTTGTTTTGAAGTGCCGTAACAACATTCCCATTTTTGCTTTACATTTTGCCACAGAGTTGCTATTTGATCATTGCATAACATGTTCCATTCATCATCACACCAAGGTCTTTAACTGCTTCCTTATTTGTGGATGGTCCCCCCCTCATTATTAGGTCCCTTATATGCATATATCTTTCTTCTCTGTCTCCATAATTTATTGATTCAAATTTATCAGAGGAAAAAATTGGCAAAAAAGACAAAATCTGCAACCTTTTGAAAAGAGGGAATTGCAGATTTGGAGAAAGATGTTACTACAAACATCCTAAGGTATGTCACAACTATGAAATATATGGTCAAATGTGCATACCTAGATGGCTATGGGGATGATTGCAGAGATCTGCCATCCAAAACTATGCAAAACCTAAAAGAAGGAAAAGGATGTAAGTTCGACAAAAAAAATGTAAATATATGCACCCTGTAGCCATGAATCATAATCAAATAAATAACCAACCAAGTAATAAAATCCAAAATAAGAAAAAAACAAATAAAGAGAGGAATAAAGAATATCAGGTAAAAGAAAAAAAGCAGCCACCAACGAGATATGCAAAGCATCAGCTCCAAATTCTACTCAAGAGATAACTAACTGTATTTATTATGCAAAGAGGCTTATTGGCCCCCCCCTGAAACCCGTGAGAAAAATTGCCAAATTCAGACACAAATGATGATGTAATTATGATGAAGGAAAGATCAAATATTATGGAAAAGGTTGGGGTTTTTTAAGTCAGGAATTTCTGGAAAAAAAAAAATAAAAAAACAATAACCAAGAATACCAGGAACAGGAAAGGACATGGGGAAAAACCCTTCCTTTTAACTACCAATATTAAATGGAGAAAAACACGGCAAAACCCATACATAGGTGATGAACTGCGCAGGGAGGTTTAGGTTTACGATGTAAACCTCAAAAAGAAAAATAGAGTACTTCTTAGAAGAACTAACCAAAAATTGAAAAGAAAACTAGATATAATGAATATAAGTATGAAAACCTGGTAATTCCCAAGCGAAGTGGGAATGATGATCAAATAAAAAGGGTTCCAAAACTTATGATCAGATAGGAAAAAAATAGGAATCAAGGGGGAACCCGCAATATATGGGAAAGACAAAAAACAAGGAAAAATATATGAGAAAATAGTAACTCAGAATGTGAACTAATAGCGGTAGAATTTGAATCTGAAAAAACTAATGAACATAGTAATATATAGACCTCCTAATACTAAAGAGTTTGACTTAATAATAGAAAAATTGGATGATATATGTAGAAATCACAAGGACTGGACTATTCTCCTATCTGGTGACTTCAACTTTCCTTTCGTAGAATGTAAGAACGAATAGGAGATTGTGGTTGTACTTATACATATAAAAAAGAGAGTAATAGTAGTGCAGAAGATAAGAGGCAATTCGGGGTCTGCATACAAGGAGGATTGCTGCACACTACGCGGAATAATAAACAGAGGCGTAACCCCAAAAGCCCCTTACCATAAATAAGCCTCAGGATATATAGTAAGCCCAACCTTGTAGCAGCCTTAATAATGAGAAACAGCACCGCTCCGGGGGGACCGAAGGAGATGTGCACGAATGTAGTTTACAAATTTACTTGTCCAGAGGAGGTGTGTAAACCTCACAGCCAAAACTACATCGGGCACCACTACAACGACCCTTCGGAGACGTTCTGCTGGCTCATAGAAATCAAAGGGGCCATCCATCAACATTACATAGATGTTCACGACAGGAAGCCATCTCTACAAGAGCTCATAGAAGGCACCCAGGTCGTACACAGAGAAGACAACTACGGTCGCCTCTTAATAACGGAAGCAGTGAACATCGCTATTCAGAAGCCGACCTTGAACGTCAACAAGAATCGGACCATATACTCCCCTCCAGCAGGAGAAGGAATCTACCCAAGCCCAACAGGGACCAGACAGCGCGCCCCAATCCACCGAGAACATCGCGCCCCTTGGAAGGCATGAGAAGACCCAGCGTCAGCGAAAGTCAAGTAA
>NC_087211.1:6036977-6051977 GCF_015104395.2 Macrobrachium nipponense | reverse complement strand
AAACCTGCTACGGATGGAATTCCTGCCGTTCATCCCCAGGCACACTACTGTGGCGCTCGCACGAGAGAATCCCCGAGACCTTCGAGGCGAGATCCACGACTTCGTCCAAGACCGACGGCCCGACCAATGAGAATGCAACTCTATGGTCCGAGCCGCATAAAATACCGCCCTCCTACAAGACTTTCTTGTCTACAGTCTCTTCAAAACGACTCGTCCGAGGATGACCTGCGAGAAGGTCGAAACGTTACGTAATACCAGATATACCAGCTATACCAGCACCAATACCAGCCCCTAAACCGAAGACGAACCCAGCACCGAACTGAACTATGCCTACGGAATAATACCAGCACTGACGACGACCCCTGCTTGACCTAGACCTGATTATCCTGTTCCAATAAAAGATTACCTTCAGCATTTATGATTTTTGAAAATTCCCAATATGAATATTGGTCAGTTACTCAGAAACATCGCTGAGCCTGAGAAGCGAATTGTAAGGAAATAGAAAAAACAATATATACAAAATCAACTCTCTTAATTCTGCCATTCTCTTTAACAGAATAATAATAATAATAATAATAATAATAATAATAATAATAATAATAATAATAATAATAAGTCAGACACCAACTAAAGAAAATTCCAAACTGGAAAGCCCCAGGTCCCGATGAAGTCCATGGATACTGGCTCAAAAACTTCAAGGCCCTACACCCACGAATAGCAGAACAACTCCAGCATTGTGTCTCAAATCACCAAGCACCGAAATGGATGACCACAGGGAAGAACATTCCTTTAGTACAAAAAAGACAAGAGTAAGGGAAATATAGCCAGTAACTACAGGCCTATCACCGCCTACAATAATGACGGTTTACTAACAACAGGTATCATCAGTGAAAGGCTATAAATACCTAAGAGGAGGACAAACACCATCCCCACAAACAGAAAGGCTGCAGAAGGAAGTGTAGGGGCACAAAAGACCAGCTCCTGATAGACAAAATGGTAATGAAGAACAGTAGGAGAAGGAAAACCAACCTAAGCATGGCATGGATAGACTATAAGAAAGCCTTCGACATGATACCACACACATGGCTAATAGAATGCCTGAAAATATATGGGGCAGAGGAAAATACCATCAGCTTCCTCAAAATACAATGCGCAAATGGAATATACTTACAAGCTCTGGAATAAGACTAGCAGAGGTTAATATCTGGATAGGGATCTTCCAGGCGACTCACTGTCCCCATACTCTTCGTAGTAGCCATGATTTTTTTTTTTTTTTTTTTTTCCCATGACAAAAGTACCTACAGAAGATGGATGCCGGGTACCAACTCAAGAAAAGAGGCAAACAGAATCAACCATCTGATGTTCATGGACGACATCAAGCTGTATGGTAAGAGCATCAAGGAAATAGATACCCTAATACAGACTGTGAGGATTGTATCTGGGGACATCAGGATGGAGTTTGGAATAGAAAAATGCGCCTTAGTCAACATACAAAAAGGCAAAGTAACCGAGAACTGAAGGGATAAAGCTACCAGAGGGTGGAGCAACATCAAACATAGATGAGACAGGATACAAATACCTGGGAATAATGGAAGGAGGAGATAAAAAACACCAAGAGATGAAGGACACGATCAGGAAAGAATATATGCAGAGACTCAAGGCGATACTCAAGTCAAAACTCAACGCCGGAAATATGATAAAAGCCATAAACACATGGGCAGTGCCAGTAATCAGATACAGCGCAGGAATAGTGGAATGGACGAAGGCAGAACTCCTCAGCATAGATCAGAAAACCAGGAAACATATGACAATACACAAAGCACTACACCCAAGAGCAAATACGGACAGACTATGCATAACACGAAAGGAAGGAGGGAGAGGACTACTAAGTATAGAGGACTGCGTCAACATCAAAAACAGAGCACTGGGCCAATATCTGAAAACCAGTGAAGACAAGTGGCTAAAGAGTGCATGGGAAGAAGGACTAATAAAAGTAGACGAAGACCCAGAAATATACAGAGACAGGAGAAAGACAGACAGAACAGAGGACTGGCACAACAAACCAATGCACGGACAATACATGAGACAGACTAAAGAACTAGCCAGCGATAACAATTGGCAATGGCTACAGAGGGGAGAGCTAAAGAAGGAAACTGAAGGAATGATAACAGCGGCACAAGATCAGGCCCTAAGAACCAGATATGTTCAAAGAACGATAGACGGAAATAACATCTCTCCCATATGTAGGAAGTGCAATACGAAAAATGAAACCATAAACCACATAGCAAGTGAATGCCCGGCACTTGCACAGAACCAGTACAAAAAGAGGCATGATTCAGTAGCAAAAGCCCTCCACTGGAGCCTGTGCAAGAAACATCAGCTACCTTGCAGTAATAAGTGGTACGAGCACCAACCTGAAGGAGTGATAGAAAACAATCAGGCAAAGATCCTCTGGGACTATGGTATCAGAACGGATAGGGTGATACGTGCAAACAGACCAGACGTGACGTTGATTGACAAAGTCAAGAAGAAAGTATCACTCATTGATGTCGCAATACCATGGGACACCAGAGTTGAAGAGAAAGAGAGGGAAAAAAATGGATAAGTATCAAGATCTGAAAATAGAAATAAAGATTGGATATGGGATATGCCAGTGGAAATTGTACCCATAATCATAGGAGCACTAGGCACGATCCCAAGATCCCTGAAAAGGAATCTAGAAAAACTAGAGGCTGAAGTAGCTCCAGGACTCATGCAGAAGAGTGTGATCCTAGAAACGGCACACATAGTAAGAAAGTGATGGACTCCTAAGGAGGCAGGATACAACCCGGAACCCCACACTATAAATACCACCCAGTCGAATTGGAGGACTGTGATAGAGCAAAAAAAAAAAATAATAATAATAATAATAATAATGTGGTGCCGTGGCAGAGTGGGATAGGTCGTCAATGGACTGGTTAAGCGACATTGGGGCTGGTCATTCGTTGGATGGGTGACCACTCTCCTCGGCGTTGATTCCTTGAGAAAGGATCTTTACCATAATTTCCTCAGTCTACTCAGCTGTAAATGAGTACCTATCCCTGATGGGGTAGGGTCCAGCTATGGGTTAAATAGCAAAACTCAGCAATGATGTTAAGAAATGAAGGAATAAACGACAACGACGTAAATGGAACCTCTGGCAACAGAGGAGCTTCATCCGACAGCCAAGTATTCAACCCAATTGAAGGGGAAGACGGTCAGGTACTTGGAGGTCGTCATCCAGCAACTGACCACCACAACGACAGTAACCAACAGCCTGAGATTGGAGCTACAGAAGCAAACCAAAGGAAGAAAATAAGGAAATATGGAGATGCTACATCAAAAGCAACCCGACGGAGAGAGGATATAGACGAAGGTTGGTCAACATCTGGAATGAGAGGAATAACACCCCCCAAACAGAGCAGAGGCTGGCAGACCAAGTAAGGAACATAAAGAAAAAGAACTGGCTCTCCCCAACAGAAAGAGAAGAAGCAGAAAGGGAAATGTCACACGACAACAAATTACACGAAGACGAACTGAGAGACGATGCCACAAAAGACGACAGGGATGATGAGGTATCAAACAACGACACACAAAGAAACGCCGATGAAGTAACAGAGAGGTAGGAATGGGTAGAAAAGTTTAGACAATGGATGGAGCCAGATACAGAGAGAACAAAGATCCCCTCCATGAAAGCCTACAACACAAAAAAATTAAGGGAGAAAACAAGTGAGGTCAATGAAATAATGGGCATAATACACACCACCAGTATCACAAAAAGAACCAAATAAACTTTTGGGCATTGTATGGTAGGAGCAAGATTAGTAGCTGAATGATGGGGATTCGAACACCAACACCACCAGCACAAACCAAAACCCACAGAAACCTCAAAACAGCAACCTTCTTGGAAAAGGCGCCTGGAAAGGCAAATCATGGTGATGAGAACTGACTTGAGAAAACTGAAAGAGATGGCAGAAAAAAGGCTAAGAGGCAAGAAAACAAGTGAGGAACTCAACGAGAAATACAAAGTACAAGAGAGGGGACTAAACAACACAATAGAAGATGTAAAACAGAGGCTTAAGGCCAAAGCACATAAGATCCAATGGGACATGAACAGGAAGATGGGATACCAACAGAACAAACTATTCGGAACCAACCAGAAAAGACTATACAACCAACTAAGAGAGGAAGACAACCACCAAGAAATTCCTGAAGCCAAACTAAGTAAGAGAGTCTGGGAAAACATATGAAGCAATCCGGTATCACACAACAAACATGCAACATGGCTCCAGGAAGTCAAGGAAGAAGAAACAGGAAAGCCCAGGTCCCGATGAAGTCCATGGATACTGGCTCAAAAACTTCAAGGCCCTACACCCACGAATAGCAGAACAACTCCAGCATTGTATCTCAAATCACCATGCACCCAAATGGATGACCACAGGAAGAACATCCTTAGTACAAAAAGACAAGAGTAAGGGAAATATAGCCAGTAACTACAGGCCTATCACCTGCCTACCAATAATGTGGAAGTTACTAACAGGTATCATCAGTGAAAGGCTATACAATTACCTAGAGGAGACAAACACCATCCCCCACCAACAGAAAGGCTGCAGAAGGAAGTGTAGGGGCACAAAAGGCCAGCTCCTGATAGACAAAATGGTAATGAAGAACAGCAGGAGAAGGAAAACCAACCTAAGCATGGCATGGATGGACTATAAGAAAGCCTTCGACATGATACCACACACATGGCTAATAGAATGCCTGAAAATATATGGGGCAGAGGAAAACACCATCAGCTTCCTCAAAAATACAATGCGCAACTGGAATACAATACTTACAAGCTCTGGAATAAGACTAGCAGAGGTTAATATCTGGAGAGGGCTTCCATGGCGACTCACTGTCCCCACTACTCTTCGTAGTAGCCATGATTCCCATGACAAAAGTACTGCAGAAGATGGATGTCGGGTACCAACTCAAGAAAAGAGGCAACAGAATCAACCATCTGATGTTCATGGACGACATCAAGCTGTATGGTAAGAGCATCAAGGAAATAGATACCCTAATAAAGACTGTAAGGATTGTATCTGGGGACATCAGGATGGAGTTTGGAATAGAAAAATGCGCCTTACTCAACATACAAAAAGGCAAAGTAACTATAAGTGAAGGGATAAAGCTACCAGATGGGAGCAACATCAAACACATAGATGAGACAGGATACAAATACCTGGGAATAATGGAAGGAGGGGATATAAAACACCAAGAGATGAAGGACACGATCAGGAAAGAATATATGCAGAGACTCAAGGCGATACTCAAGTTAAAACTCAACACCGGAAATATGATAAAAGCCATAAACACATGGGCAGTGCCAGTAATCAGATACAGCGCAGGAATAGTGGAATGGAAGAAGGCAGAACTCCGCAGCATAGATCAGAAAACCAGGAAACATATGACAATACACAAAATACTACACCCAAGAGCAAATACGGACAGACTATACATAACACGAAAGGAAGGAGGGAGAGGACTACTAAGTATAGAGGACTGCGTCAACATCGAGAACAGAGCACTGGGACAATATCTGAAAACCAGTGAAGATGAGTGGCTAAAGAGTGCATGGGAAGAAGACTAATAAAAGTAGATGAAGACCCAGAAATATACAGAGAAAGGAGAATGACAGACAGAACAGAGGACTGGCACAACAAACCAATGCACGGACAATACATGAGACAGACTAAAGAACTAGCCAGCGATGACATATGGCAATGGCTACAGAGGGGAGAGCTAAAGAAGGAAACTGAAGGAATGATAACAGCGGCACAAGATCAGGCCCTAAGAACCAGATATGTTCAAAGAACGATAGACGGAAATAACATCTCTCCCATATGTAGGATGTGCAATACGAAAAATGAAACCATAAACCACATAGCAAGTGAATGCCCGGCACTTGCACAGATCCAGTACAAAAAGAGGCATGATTCAGTGGCAAAAGCCCTCCACTGGAGCCTGTGCAAGAAACATCAGCTGCCTTGCAATAATAAGTGAACCGAGCACCAACCTGAGGGAGTGATAGAAAACGATCAGGCAAAGATCCTCTGGGGCTATGGTATCAGAATGGATAGGGTGATACGTGCAAACAGACCAGACGTGACGTTGATTGACAAAGTCAAGAAGAAAATATCACTCATTGATGTCGCAATACCATGGGACACCAGAGTTAAAGAGATTGAGAGGGAAAAAATGGACAAGTATCAAGATCTGAAAATAGAAATAAGAAGGATATGGGATATGCCAGTGGAAATCTTACCTATAATCATAGGAGCACTAGGCACGATCCCAAGATCCCTGAAAAGGAATCTAGAAAAACTAGAGGCTGAAGTAGCTCCAGGACTTATGCAGAAGAGTGTGATCCTAGAAACGGCTCACATAGTAAGAAAAGTGATGGACTCATAAGGAGGCATGATGCAACCCGGAACCCCACACTATAAATACCACCCAGTCGAATTGGAGGACTGTGATAGAGCAAAAAGAAAAAAAAAGAAAATAAAATAATAATAATAATAATAATTATAATAATAACTAATAATAATAATAATAATAATAATAATAATAAATTAGGCTGCAGAAGGAAGTGTAGGGGCATAAAAGACCAGCTCCTGATAGACAAAATGGTAATGAAGAACAGTAGGAGAAGGAAAACCAACCTAAGCATGGCATGGATAGACTATAAGAAAGCCTTCGACATGATACCACACACATGGCTAATAGAATGCCTGAAAATATATGGGGCAGAGGAAAACACCATCAGTTTTCCTCAAAAAATACAATGCGCAACTGGAATAAAATACTAACAAGCTCTGGAATAAGACTAGCAGAGGTTAATATCAGGAGAGGGATCTTCCAGGGCGACTCACTGTCCCCACTGCTCTTCGTAGTAGCCATGATTCCCATGACAAAAGTACTACAGAAGATGGATGCTGGGTACCAACTCAAGAAAAGAGGCAACAGAATCAACCATCTGATGTTCATGGACGACATCAAGCTGTATGGTAAGAGCATCAAGGAAATAGATACCCTAATCCAGACTGTAAGGATTGTATCTGAGGACATCAGGATGGAGTTTGGAATAGAAAAATGCGCCTTAGTCAACATACAAAAAGGCAAAGTAACAAGAACTGAAGGGATAAAGCTACCAGATGGGAGCAACATCAAACACATAGATGAGACAGGATACAAATACCTGGGAATAATGGAAGGAGGGGATATAAAACACCAAGAGATGAAGGACACGATCAGGAAAGAATATATGCAGAGACTCAAGGCAATACTCAAGTTAAAACTCAACGCCGGAAATATGATAAAAGCCATAAACACATGGGCAGTGCCAGTAATCAGATACAGCGCAGGAACAGTGGAATGGACGAAGGCAGAACTCTGCAGCATAGATCAGAAAACCAGGAAACATATGACAATACACAAAATACTACACCCAAGAGCAAATACGGACAGACTATATATAACACGAAAGGAAGGAGAGAGAGGACTACTAAGTATAGAGGACTGCGTCAACATCGAGAACAGAGCACTGGGACAATATTTGAAAACCAGTGAAGACGAGTGGCTAAAGAGTGCATGGGAAGAAGAACTAATAAAAGTAGACGAAGACCCAGAAATATACAGAGACAGGAGAATGACAGACAGAACAGAGGACTGGCACAACAAACCAATGCACGGACAATACATGAGACAGACTAAAGAACTAGCCAGCGATGACACATGTCAATGGCTACAGAGGGGAGAGCTAAAGAAGGAAACTGAAGGAATGATAACAGCGGCACAAGATCAGGCCCTAAGAACCAGATATGTTCAAAGAACGATAGACGGAAATAACATCTCTCCCATATGTAGGAAGTGCAATACGAAAAATGAAACCATAAACCACATAGCAAGCGAATGCCCGGCACTTGCACAGAACCAGTACAAAAAGAGGCATGATTCAGTAGCAAAAGCCCTCCACTGGAGCCTGTGCAAGAAACATCAGCTACCTTGCAATAATAAGTGGTACGAGCACCAACCTGAGGGAGTGATAGAAAACAATCAGGCAAGACCTCTCATGGGACTATGGTATCAGAACGGATAGGGTGATACGTGCAAACAGACCAGACGTGACGTTGATTGACAAAGTCAAGAAGAAAGTATCACTAATTGATGTCGCAATACCATGGGACACCAGAGTTAAAGAGAAAGAGAGGGAAAAAATGGATAAGTATCAAGATCTGAAAATAGAAATAAGGAAGGATATGGGATATGCCAGTGGAAATCGTACCCATAATCATAGGAGCACTAGGCACGATCCAAGATCCCTGAAAAGGAATCTAGAAAAACTAGAGGCTGAAGTAGCTCCAGGACTCATGCAGAAGAGTGTGATCCTAGAAACGGCACACATAGTAAGAAAAGTGATGGACTCCTAAGGAGGCAGGACTATAAATACCATCCAGTCGAATTGGAGGACTGTGATAAAGCAAAAAAAAAAAAAATTATAATAATAATAATAATAATGGCACGTATAAGATTATTTTTGTAGACACTATGATATTGTATATTACCTAAAGTGCGAACATTTTTGTTTTCATTACAAACTCATAAAATTTTTCGGAGCCATCTTAACAAGCCTTCTGTTTAATATCTTAGTCACGACAGCCATTCTTTACATACTTGTCCAGTAAGATTTTGTCTTCCTTCTCTAACGCAACTGAAAGGAAAAACTCGAGATCAGTATCAGCCAGCAAGTGAAAAGAGCCATTCACAAGTATTCACAAAAAAAGGAAAAAAAAAAGTAAAATCAGTTCCGGTAACATTTTGATTTTCAGCCCCGATCAGACCCGAGAGTCGAGATGTCACAGTCAGCGGGAAGCCAATTGGATCCCCAGATCTTTCCTCAATTGTCCAATTGTCTGTGACTTCTCTCCTCCTCCTCCTCCTCCTCAGTTGAGGTTTGTGAGGAACCCTGATGAGGGAGGCTTATGATTTTGTTCCCGCTCTCGGAATTCAGGAATCCGGTCTTAAAATCAATTATTATTTAGGAATAATATTTCAGTGCGATAATGTACAGTAGTGCATTGTTTTGATCACTTTTTTTACGGCTGAAATGGTGTTCGAGAGAACAATTATTATTATTATTATTATTATTATTATTATTATTATTATTATTATTATTATTATTATTATTATTATTATTATTATTATTCAGTAGATGGACACTATTCATATGGGACACGCCCACCACTGAGCATTCGACGTAAAATTCAAACTTCCAAAGAATATTATGTTGCTCATTAGGAAGAAGTATCAGAGGGCAAATACGGGAGGCAGAGATCACTTATTGAAAAGAGACGTAATAAATTAACAAATTAATAAATAAAAAAAAACATAAATAAGTAACAAGGGATAGATTTGTCACACTTGTTGATGTAGAGTTCGTAAGGCATGTTTATGAACACAAATAAATTTTAAAAATGCATCTTATTAGCCCGTAGCTCATATCAAACTTTCCTCAATGAACGCCATGAAATTCAATATGTAGATTTACTTGTATTACTGAAATATAATAAAGATTAATGTCAGTTTCAATACTAATAAATGAAAGTAGTCAAAGACGTTCAGGTCAGTCAAACACATCAATTATTTCCCGAAAGATGGACTCTCCTCTCCTCTGTTACGAATAGAAATAAGAATGTCCTCACTCCCTGAGAAATTAGGTATCATATTCATTCCCGTTCATCGCGCTCCTAAATTGAAATGGAATTCTTTCATTACAGCTGGAATTTATAGCGTTAGTGATAACGTCATCATTTCCCAAAGGGAATGATCGCTCCAGGAATCGGGAATCAAAACGCCTCGTATATCAGGGCAATAATTCAAATCGTTCCGACCATTTGCATTTCAATGGTCATTCCCGAAGTGGGCAGAGACACTTGCCATTGATCAGGACGCGAATATATTTCACAGTCATCATCATTATTTGTAAGTTTTCATGTTATTTGTCATACGATGGATGACATAGTTCTTAAAAAGTATATATATATATATATATATATAGATACTATATATATATATATATTATATATATATAGATAATATATATATATATATATAATATATATGATAATATATTACATATATATATTATATTATATATATATTAATATATAAATATATATATATATATATCTATATATATTTTTTTAACCAATATATCTATATATATATTATATATATATATATATAATATATATACATAGTATATAGCTATATTTATATATAGATATATATTTATATAATATAATATGTATAAATATATATATATATATGTTATATATATAGATATATGTGTATATATATTTATATATAATTATATTATGTATATATATATATATATATATATTATAATATCTATATATATATATATATATATATATATAATTATATATGCCAAGCTCTGGGCCCCATAAGGTCATTCGGCACAAAAGGAGAAATTCAGAGTAAAGAAGGCTTGAAAGGTGTAACAGGAGGAAAACCTCGAAGCACTTGCACCATGAAACGATTGTTAGGAGAGGGTTGAGGAAAGTAAGGTGGATGAAAGAGAATACGAACTGAGGTACAGAAAAAAAAAACTGAAAGGGGTTGCAGCTAGGGGCCTAAGGGACGCCGCAAACAATAATACTTACTGTGTACTACTGCGTGAGGTTCACTTGCAGTCCCATCCCTCTACGGGGAAGTGATTCATCCCTTGAACATAAGAAGCAAAGCCAACCTCTCGTGAGTAATGGAATAGGACTTTTTCTCTTATATGGAAACATGATTATAAAATCGCCTGTTGAAGTTATTTAGCAACGTGGATACCAACGATGGCATTTCCATAATGAACAGAATTCAGAAATGTTCCGACTGGATGACTCCAATTAAGAAACCAACTCAGTCAGCAGTAAATAAACTCTGCCAGCGATTGTAGGGTTTATGTTTTTAATCAGAAAAAAAGGTTAATTAGATCGAAGTAAAAGAATGGTACGAAATCTCTGTCATGCAATGTCTGCATTGCTTTGTTCCTCTCTGGAAAAAGTTACGATGAATCTCGCAAGTCTTTTTATGTAGAAGAACTGCTAACGATTATCTTTATTTTTGCAAAGTCCAAATGTATTGATATTCGTAATATATTGATGTTCCATTATTCATAAACTCTGGCTTTTTTTTTTCATTTTATTCCTAAGCTGATGTTTCTTCCGCTTATATATATGAACGAAATTAAATATATCAATTATACTAATATATATAATATTATTATTTATAATATTATATTTATACATATATTTATTATGATTATACATATATATGTATATATATATATATCATATATATATATATATATATATATACTTTATATATATATATATACATTTATATATATAATACTATAATATATACATTTATATATATATATACATTTTATATATATATACATTATATATATATAATATATCATATATTTATTTTATATATTATAACATATATATATATATATATTGTATACAATTTATTGTATAATTATTTCTTATATTATATTCTTTCTACTTTTACAATTTCCTATAATATATGATATATATCTATATATATATATATATATACTATATTATATTATAATTATTGCATTCTATGATGAATTGTCGTGTGCGTTTGTGTGTATGTACCCCAGTTGTGTATGTTACCATGAATAAAATAAAAAATCATCTCTACAAGAATATGGACAGCCAAAAATGAAGAGAATAACATCCGGTTTGATATTTTCACAAGAAAGCGATTTCCACCATAAACATCTCAAGATCCTCTCTCAAGGACTCCAGATATCCTTTAAATAGGACACATCCGCCTTCCTTCCTTGAGTCCTGACAATTAGGATACCTCAGATCGTTCGGCCTGAGACAGTTTTCCAATCCTTCTTTCCTTCCTTCAAAGGACCTTCAGGATGCGATGAGGTTCAGGAGATGAATATCATTATCTCGCCATCTCCGCTTTCGAAAGTGTCATGATGAATTCTCGTCTTACAATCTATAACGGGAGTTCTCTGTCACCATAACAAATTTAATTATGGAGCCTCCTTCCATTTCGTCCACTTCCCTAAACTTCTCAGATTAAAACCTTTTCAGGGTCGTTGGTTGAAATGACCTTTCTATATTGTGTTCTCCTACTGTAAACAATATTTGTATATGAAATTTTTAACTCTCTCTCTCTCTCTCTCTCTCTCTCTCTCTCTCTCTCTCTCTCTCTCTCTCTCTCTCTCTCTCTCCCCTTGGTCCCCCTTTTGTCCCCAATACCGATCGGTTTTACATTTGTTAAAATTTGCTTGGATACAGTCAAGGATGACTCCAAAATCTCTCTCTCTCTCTCTCTCTCTCTCTCTCTCTCTCTCTCTCTCTCTCTCTCTCTCTCTCTCTCTCTCTCTCTCTCTCTCTCCACGTGTCCCCAAAACTCACTAATTTTAAAATGTTAAAACTCACGCAGATATAGTAGAGGAAGACCCCAAACTCACTCTCCCTCCCTCTCTCTCTCTCTCTCTCTCTCTCTCTCTCTCTCTCTCGTAAACTGGATATCTAAGAGATCTAAGTGAAAACCTTAAACCTGGAATGGTGGTGGTCTCCGAAGAGGCGCAGATAGATAGATACTGATGCAGAGTTGGGGTTCCTGGAGGAAGAGACGAGATCCCTTCCCTCTGATGTGTTGCTGATTAAACCATTGTTCCCGGCGCCGCCATTGTGCCTCTCTCTATTTCAGGATTCATATTCAGCAGATGTTACTGCTTTCACTTGTCAGTATCACGGAAAAAACGAAACAATTGAATTCAAAATAATACTGGCATGGGAAATGACGCGTTCCCTACGCTGGTACGCGTTGTCTAAGTACGTTTACGAATCCATATTAACGAAACAAAATCTGTTGGTATTTGATTTTCGTGATCTCCAACCGGATTTTATATCAGGTTTTTTGCTATTAAAGTTTTCTGCGTTATGAGAATACCACAAAAAAACTGTTAATTGTACTTTTGATAATATTTGCAACTCGAAACCATTAAGACAATAAGAAACCAGTTTAAAGAAAAAAAAATTATATACCATTTTTCAAAAACTTTATAGAAAAACCAAGAGCTTTACACAAGAGTTGCTCGTAACCTTGAATGCTTTCTTTCATAGTTAAATAAAAACACAAATTCTTTAAAATTATTTATTCGTATGAAAGTTAAGATTACGAAATGGCATAGATACAACTCCGATGGCTGAAGTCCTGTTCCCAATCGCTAATCATAAATAGACAACTATTGCTTGTGGTGGAAAGACCTTCACTCATGGAAATTTTTGAAAACCTATGGATTCTAAATCAGCTGCGTGAAAGAACAAGAAATTGAATCAGTCTTCCACTAAACCACTGTCCTCCTTAACAATTAGCAACAAACTTGCTGGGCAGGAAAGGTTCAACCATTGACTCCATAGAAGTGTGACGTTGGCTTCAAAGACGACGACGGAAGAGGCAGAGACAGGTGGGTCGGCAAGAAACGTTACATAGTTAATGTAGATGCTTCTTCAATATAAAAAGCATTCTCTTGCGAGGGAGTAGAGTTCACCAGTTATCTTCAAAAGGTTATCCAGTGGTTCCAAGTTGGAACCTGAGCTTGAACTGCTTTTTCTGCTTCGTTGCGGGTCGAGGTAGACATTTTTTTTCTCCTCCAAGAATCGCGAAATGCAAAGGCCGTCGTCCTTCCATAAAAAATCAAGGATGAGGAGGACGAACTGAAACAGGTAAAAGAGCCAGCAGAGCCATCTAGGTGTTGCGCAATCCTTTAAACTCCCATGTTCCTTTTAGAATTTGCTTAGTATGGCACGGGGGTTTAAAGGACTACTTTAATATGCAAATAAATAAATTTTCTATAAATTTATTATATTAAATAATTCCTTTCATAGGAATTATTTAACATTCAAGACTGAATATCAATTTTTTTATAATCAACTCACTTTCCTCACTGGGAGAATATTTTAGAATATTACGATTGAATATCAGTATAAGAGCAATAGTTATAGGAGATAACAGCAGAATATTAATATGAATGAAATAATTTTAGAAGAATAGTCATGAAGACTGACTTTAATGACAATAAAGAACGTGATTGTTCTTCATAGTCTTCCGTAGTAACGGGACCACTAAGCGTTGGCAAGAATACGAGGAAAAATTGGGTCTCTGGTCGTTATTTTAAATCATGTCTCTCGCGGTTATCCTTTCACAAAAAAAAAAAAAAAAAAAAAACTTTTAACTTGGAGATAAGCGTTGAGATTAACCATCCAATAAAAGGGAAAATCACAGCCTACTGTCCTAAATAGAACCCCGGGGTAATGAAGGGGCATAATCCCTCCCTGAGAACTCTGGCCATCCAATTAAACAAGAAAATTGGCCCTGTGCATCATATGCAGAGGCAGGGAATTTCATTTAGATGTGGAAAGTAAAAACAAGGGACATTTGGGAATGGCTCACTGTATAGTAAGCGATGGAAAATACAGTTGAATAATATGCATTGATATACAGTTTCATTCAAAGGAAGAATTATTACCAGTCTCTTGTTGTGCTTATTATTCAATTATTTTAATTTCTTGCAAATATTATTCGCTGCTTTTATTTTATTAATCGTATTATTCATTAGTTCTTGTTTATTGTACACGCTAGTCATTGACACATAATTCATTGCTGCCTTTTGCTATACACATAATCATGATTTCATGTTTATTACACAAATTATTAATTATTTCCTGTTAATATAATACACATTATTCATTGTCGTACTTTTCTTATACACAGTATCATTATCCACGTCTGATACCCATCAGAATTGTCACATCTCTGTCTCATAGTTATCATTTTCAGTTTCATCCTTACAAAGTTTAAAAG
>NC_087211.1:6016977-6031977 GCF_015104395.2 Macrobrachium nipponense | reverse complement strand
CTTGGCTAACGATACCATTAAGAATAGAAGAGGCACACACGCACATACGAATACACACTTCGTTAATGCCCCATATTACTGGCTACAACCAGTTTCCCAAAGGCACTTTGAACAAAGACCCATTAACTGACGAACATTGACTCGCCTAACTATGCAGATTTTTAATCATGCCATCACAGAAATCATTTATCAGTTTTTCTCGGGTCGTTGCTTCGGCTCTGTTCTCCGCATTCCAAAAAGGTCACAGCGCATCACATTATGCTATCAAATATATCATTAATCATAACCCTAGGACTCACACATATATATATATATATATATATATATATATATATATATATATATATATATATATATATATATATATATATATATATATATATATATATATATATATATATATATATATATATATATATATATATATATATATATATATATATATATATCCAGATGTTTAAGCAAGGAAAAAACTCATTCCTGTTCTCTACTGAGGTCTCCTGAATTTAACGTCAATCTCTTCTGTTGTCTATTTCCTCATATTGACGTATTAATCATCCTTTCCTTTAACTTGTCTCTATCAGGTGGCTGATGTCACTTCGGAGTCCTCTCGGGTTCATTATAGAGAGAGAGAGAGAGAGAGAGAGAGATCCGATAGTGGTCTACAGCGTTGTAGGTTTCCCTTCTGGCCTTCCGCCACAACCGTTATTTTCGAAAGAAATGTCCGGTGTCGTCCTTAGTGCCAAATCAAATCCCCTTCAGTTATTGAGCCATAGTGGAGTGGGTGATGAGTGCCTCGTCCGTTTTCTGCTAAGCTACCATTATGGATGGGTCACAGCCAGGTGGTGGTGCACTTCTTTTATTCCATAATATATATATATATATATATATATATATATATATATATATATATATATATATATATATATATATATATATATGCATTATTTTTTGGCAGTCTTTCTTTTATTTTTCAAAGTTAATGCAGATGTAGTCTCTACAAACCGCTTACTACATTTCCAACATCTCCAGTCTTCAAAGTTGAAGACCTGAAGGGACAATGTAAGATGGTAACTATGTTTCCATAGTTATTCGTTCCTAAGCTGACAGCTTTTCCAACCAATAATTCAATAAATATTTAGTGGAGTGGCTTTCTTCTGTTTCCATAGTCATTCTTTCCTAAGCTGACAGCTGTTTCAACCAATAATTCAATAGATTTTTAGTGGAATGTCATTCTAGTACAGGATGGAGATTCCAGACACAAATCCGACTGAGTAACATGAATCCAAAACAGAGACTCAACACAAATTCCAGAGGCCCACCCTGGTCTGCAGATTTAATTTTGGGGAGGGGCATGAAGCCTCTCAGTGTCAACTGGGCTGAACTCTTAAGTGGCTCAAAGTGACTCTCTGGAGCCTTTAGGTGTTACCATAAAATCATTCAGATCTGTGAAATCTGTTGATGTTAATTTTTTGGAAATGTGAAATTTCTTTTAAATTTCATCTATCTGTACCTTCTATAGATCAGAATATAAAACTTTTGTAAACTGGGTGTAGCCCTGGAGAACCAATGGGTCAATGGAGAGAGAGAGAGAGAGAGAGAGAGAGAGAGAGAGAGAGAGAGAGAGAGAATATCTATATACAAGAAATATCAGGAAAAGTAAATATTAACAATGGAAACAAGATTATATTTACTTCAGCAGTAGCTTATCCCCTGTTCAAAATCACAAGAAAGAGAGAGAGAGAGAGAGAGAGAGAGAGAGAGAGAGAGAGAGAGAGAGAGAGAGAGAGAGTAATGAGCCGTGAAAAATAGGCCACCGAATCAGCCTACCAGCCAGTCAGAAAGCCATATTTAAATTAAAATGATTTTTACGGGCAGATTATATTCAAAGCTAACCCACTGCAGTATTCTGTTTGCTTTGTTCACAGAAAAAAATAATGTATTTTATGAACAAACGGCGGCTGCAACAGTTATGAAGTAATGCAATATATTCATTCAAATGTGTCTCCGCTGCTCTAGATATTATTTCCGGTGACATTAATTCTTTTAGAGCATTCAAATTGTATGTATATATATATATAATATATATATATATATATATATATATATATATATATATATATATATATATATATATATATATACATACACACACACCACACACACACACACACACACACACATATATATATATATATATATATATATATATATATATATATATATATATATATATATATATATATATATATATAGATATTTCGGCTAACATTACTTCTTTCAGATCATTCTCAATATATATATATATATATATATATATATATATATATATATATATATATATATATATATATTAAACAGGCGGAGGTTTCTCTAAACCCAACTATACAATGAAGGTAGGGGAAGCACACCAACAGGTCAAGGAACTCATATTTATTAAGTTGCAACGTTTCAAAGCCAACCAGCAGACCTTATTTTCAAGATAAAAGTAACAATATCTAATTAGTACAATAAAATTAAGCTACAATATTAAGATACACAATGTAAAGTACAATAAAACAATCACAGTTAAAAACACAAATAAGGACCAACCGTTGAGTGTGAAGACAGAGGAAGGACTAACAGTTCACGAGAGGTAAAGAGGTGTAGACGTGGCATGGGTGTTCAGTGAGGGGACCAGTTTTTTAATAAATAAAGATTCATTAATTGTTAAAACCTTGTGATTGGAAGCTCTGCCCAAAACCTGAAAGTCCTTGTACTGGATAGAATACCTACATTTATCGGTATGATCCCTTATGTTGGAAAATTCGGGATTCGAAAGCTTAGTGCCAGTTTTATAGCTGATAGCTCTATGACTGTCGATTCGGACCTTGAGTAACCTATGTGTCGATCCAATATAGGTTCCTCGATTACATCGAGGACAAGTAAACTTGTAAATGACACATGAGGTCATCAATGGATCCAAACGGTCCTTGAAGCTGAAAAGGCTACCGATATTCAGTGGGTTTGTAGGTATAATTTTGATTTTCATGGCAGGGAGATGACCAGACATTAAAGCGTGGAGTTCCTTATAAAAAGTTGCATTGTGAACAAAAGGAAGGCTGGCATAGAACGGTAATTTAGGAACGTGAGGAGTAGGATGACGTGGAACAAAAATATTATATAAAAATTTAGAGATATGCTTAAAGAACAACTGGGAGGGTAAGCAGTTGCTGTTAAAATATTTTTGTAAGAACGTGACTTCATTGTGAAAAGATTGCCAACTATATGTGTGTGTGTGTGTGTGTGTGTGTGTGTGTGTGTGTGTGTGATACACTACTGCATCACAATGAAAAGAAAGTGTATTATTTTATAGCCAAACTGAACTTCAAAATCACTTCCGTAATACCATAAGATATTTTAGAATCAGCTGTATATGTGTGTGTGTGTGTGTGTGAGAGAGAGAGAGAGAGAGAGAGAGAGAGAGAGAAAGTGCAGTTCATCAAATGTTAAACAGTTGCAAGGTGCAGTGAATAAGGTGAGAATTCAGTTGCTTAAGTAAGTTTTACGTAGGCAATAAGAAATAAATAAAAAAGTTAAAAGCAAACCATTTAAAAGGTTAAAGGTAAATAGCTCAAAAGGTTGAATGTCAATCATTCAAAAGATTAAAACAAGTAAACGAGTCTTGCAATCACATTGTTGCAAGGAAATGGCTCGAGCGTCTTCATAAAGAAAACTATTATTTGCTAGAAAAACACAGTGGCTTACGGACTGTTTCCATAAGAAACGAAAAACAATGTTTTTCCCAGAATACGAATTGGACGATAATATTTAGGCCGAAAGCTTATCGCTGGGAACCATGAGGTCATTCAGCGCTAAAAAGGAAACTGAGAGTAGAAAGGTTTGAAAGGTGTAACAGGAGGAAAACCTCGAAGCAGTTGCACTGTTAAACAATCTTCAAGAGAGGGTTGAAAATTAGAGGGAAGAAAGGGAAGATGAACGGAGGCACGGTAAAAGGAATGAAAGGGGTTGCAGCTATGGGCCAAAGGGACGCTACAAAAAAAAACATTCAGTTATGCCTACGGTGCACCACGTGAGGTGCACTAACAGCTCTATGTCCTGACGGGCACTTCATATAATATTAATATTAATTTGGAGAGTTGGGATTCTAACACTGCAAATTTCCACGAGTAAATATTTCCTTCGTTCCTGATCCTTGAAACAAAATGGCTGCAAAGGTTGGAAATGTCATGTTCGTCTTGATATGCCAAATAAAGTCAATTTGACACACAGCATTACTTCTGTCTTTATGAGAGGCGTTTAAAATGCAGGAGGCCGATTATTTTAAAACATTTTAATTCCCTGCTAGTATCTTTAGATGAATGAAGAGAGAACTATAGAACTTTAGTCTGTAATTCCTGAATCAATTACTGCTGAGTGAAACGAAACTGATTTAATTTCCCCCAAATTGCTGGAATTTCTTGAAAGTCCTCATTAACGTGCAGGAAACTTCATCATTAATGAATAAACTAATATATTTTATATTTAGAAATTAAAAGATATATGGTATTTTGGTTACTGAAAAGTCAACCAACTATTTTCTTTCTTTATAAAAATATTATGTTTTGAAGTTAATAGCGAAATGACTATAAGGAAAAGTTAATAAGTGAGTTCACTTTTTTCACTTTTAACTTTTCGAGAGAGAGAGAGAGAGAGAGAGAGAGAGAGAGAAAGTGAGAGAGAGAGATACCCTCATAAAATGCATGATACGCATTGAAAATACAGATGCCTCATGGCATTTAACGCTTGAAGAATATTAAAAAAGAATAAATCATAATTTCTAAGTAGAAATATACCAAAATATCGCACAACCTAATTTCCCTTTTTGTCTCTTCCACCTGACCGAACTCAATTAGAGCATCAAAAGAATATAAAATCTAGGAAAGTATTCCCCCCGAAATGGTAACAAGAGCCGCGTAGGAAACTGTCATGTTTTGTCCCGGATGTTGAAATGCATGAAGGTCAAAATGACGACAGCTCTTCCAGGTTCTGCAAAGGTCATGAGCCACTGAGAAGCCCCTTCCGCACGGAAAATAATTCTACTGTGTTTGCATCCGCGACACAAAGAATAATTATGGTGTCATATAGTCAGCCGTAATTGTTTAATTATTTAACCACTACGGCGTTTTTACGGAAGAATAAATGGTTGCTGCTTATTTACATAAATTTCGTTTATTTTATCTGCCTTATTCTCTTCCATTTATTTATTCATGTACATACATTTTATATATATATATATATATATATATATATATATATATATATATATATAGTATATATATATATATATATATATATATAATACGTGGCGAGACTCGTCAGTTTTAAGTAGTACGTATCCTAACATTCAATCATTTTCACGATAACGAAGTCAACAGTAGCTTTAGAAACCAAATGATAATAGTACAAAAGGGGAATTATTATAGTAAAACCTGCAGAGATAATTCTATACTTACTTCCTGATAAACCTTTCACTCTCATTTTATGTCCACAGGTGGCAGGAGGATATTCCACAGTTGATCTTTCACCTCATTCTCCCAAAAGGATTCCCGTTTTGAATCCTTCGAGGAGCAGTTGCTCAAGGAAAGATGAGCTTTCTAACCGAGTCAGATGTGACCAAAGAACTCAGCATCACTCAAAGGTAAGGAAACGCTTTCCAGCAACTCACTGACAACCCAAAAGAACACATCCCAATCTCACTGCAGGAATCTGACAGCACTCGAGTCATTATGATAACAGATCAGTGTTGACTTTTGTCCCTAAAAAAAAAAAATAAGAACATATTAGAGTGAGACTATTCTCAAAAGCAACTATAATTCCGCAGAGCCATGCGATTTCTTCAGTATAGACATTATCACCTAACTGTTCTCCAATTTGTTTGTATTTTTTTATTTATTTATTTTTATATTTTCTTTTAACTCATTACAAGCGTAGAAGAGGACGAGGGATCTTGTATTTTTGTGTAAATGCTAGTACTAGGCAATCTGTTTTTTTTTTTCTTTTTGTTTGTTCGGGTGGCGGGTTGTGTTTGGGTATGCATAAACTCAAGCTATTGGAGATTTTTTTTTTTTAAGGGAGGGACACTGGGTAGTAGATAGTGCTTATGATATCGAAGTACGGGTTACATAAGTTAATATAGACCCCTGTTCAGTAGAGTGAAGAACAGGACTGTGTTTTGTTATCATGAATATATTACTGTTCTGTTCTGCGTCGCTTTCTTGTTTTTCATTTACTGGTTTTGTAATGTATATATTTTTAAGTGCTTTTCAAAAATAATTTTTTTGCTTCTGCAACTATCAGTTGACAGAATGGTGTAGCGATGATAATGATAAGTGCGAAAATTTCATTACTCTACGTAAAGACGACTATAATATAGGGCCCCTTTTTTTCAATTTAGGAAACTTTCTTTTTTTATATTTTTAGTTGGGCACAAGGTTTCAGGACCAGGATTCTGGGGGTGTAACATGAATATGAGCCGCTATCTTAAATATACGTTTTGCCGAATTCTTTCTTCTACTGCCAGGGCGTACATCGCATATTTGTGTATTTCAATAAAGTTTTTATTAGAGATACAATCCTTTTCCCTTCGGGGCAAACTTTTTCTTCACAATTTTGTTATAATTTTGCATTGGGTTTCGACGAGTTTTTGTTTGCTTGTAGGTTTTATGCATTCTGATTTTTTTGTTCCATTGCTGTATTGTGTAGTGAAACGTTTTCATTTTTGTTTGTTTGTGTGTTTGTGTGTGTGTGTGTGTATTTTTAACCTCCCCCCCCCCTTTTGACAAAACTACACAAATTGACAACCCTTACCTGTTGGCAGCAGGCGCCCTCCATCTGCAAGTATGTCACTAAGCTAATAAGCTCACATAAATACAAAAATACACTATTTATTTCCCAAAGCAGATGAACATAAAATAGAACAAATTGATTAATAAGTCATAGTGATAAAAAACCCAAGTTTGCCCCACAAAGAAAACTATAAGTTATCATTCCATTCTCCTGGTTTAGTGTAAGTAATCACTCCTAGGCTCAAAATGTCAACTGCTACATTGTAATAGTCAAGTTTAGAGAATCCCGTTTCTAGTACCATGATATGGAACCCATCTGTAACAAAGAAATATTCTTTATATTTCCTATTACACTATATTAACTAAAAGTATACACTTCACACTGTTCTCTTTTCAAAGGCAACTGTTTCTAAGTCATTTAAATATATGCCATACCTTGAGATGGGTTTTCTCCCTCTACACCTGGTGTCCTTCTCGACAGTCTTTCTTCTTATCACAAAAGAATGTGTCTTTCCCTCAAGTGCCTCGAACGGTCAGACCTGTGATGCACGTACAAACGAATGTAACATACCCACTACGCCTCAAAATCGCCCGTGGCAACAGTCCGAGCAGTGGCCAAAAAGGCACACACATGAAATTCCTTCAGCCAAGGGACCTATCTCTACACGCTCTGGGTGCGCCTTGTCTCCAAGCTAGGAAAGCTGACACATGTAATTCACTAACACTAGCCCATAATATATTTTATGCCTTCTAACTGTATTTGTAAGACTGTTGCACTGCGTAGCAAAATTTCATTTGTATTTGCATATTTTTACTTCATTGTCCAATTTTAATTCAAGTTCCGAGTTTTTGCCAAAACATATTTCTATGATCTGCCGTGAAAGCTTTATTTTTCTAAATATTTTTCTAAAAAGTTTTCATAGGTCATAAATATATGACACGGTATAATATTTTTGCTGCGAGCGTTTTTATTTTTTTTTTTTTATTTTTTTTAGGAAATACTGAATTTCATCTGTGGTTTCAGCTATCTTGTTTTACTCATTCCTTTTTTTTTAGTGCAAGAATATTTTTCTGCTAATTGGCCAGTTCCTGTTACATATATAAGAACACATACACACACATATACATATATATTCCCCTCTCATACTGAAAGCAAATAGCACCTAAATTCCACCGCAATCGAAGCGTTACAAGACACAGACACATCTCAGTCCTGTTATCGTTTACCAAGTGACGGAATATGTATCGATGGTTCCAGTCCCGTGACAGCTATTAATGGGGGAAGTGGCCGGCGTCAATGCACCCTCAGGAAGAAGAAGAAGAAGAAGAAGAAGAAGAAGAAGAAGAAGATGCAATAAGCAGACATGAGAGCGCATGCGCGTTGTTCTGTCACTGTCATTGGTGGGATGCACAAGGGGAGAGATGCCGGTGTTGCCTCTATCGTTTCATTATTGGGAGTCATGTCGAATTATCAGGCGTTTCTCGCTCATTTAAAAAATCAAAAGTTGAGATATGAAATCTACGAGGATAAGTGGCTTTTATTAAGATGATATAATTGTTTCTACACTAATTGCTGCACTGAATAACCTCGTAGGTTCCAGCGTTTAGCCTTGGCCTAAATTTAATGTTCCAGCTCCAGTTTTCGTAATAGTAACTTTAGCTTTTGATGAAAGTATTTTCCAGTAATTTTTATAACGTGTGTGTGTGAATACCCATTTGTCAATTTAAAATGTCAGCTTTCACTTAACGGAATTAGTGCGTCGCTTTTTGTGCTCTATGGAAAAAATAATCTTTTAGAGCGAATTGATTGAGTGGCTTCAGACCGTCCCGAAATCCATGAATTTGCGACCGTCCGCTTAGAAATACAATGAGCAATTAGGCTACTGAGAGAACCGACTTATTTATTTATATATATTCAGGTATTCTAATGCGTTTACAAAATTCCAGTCAAGTCTTACGAATGAAGAATATCCCGCCCCCCTCCCCCCCCAACTAAAATTGGTTTCCTATCGTCATGAAATATATCGAAAATGAGGTTAATTTCGCGGGATAAACGTTGACCAATTCCGATTTGAATAATCTATGAATGGAAGTCCTTTAGTGCCTCTCGGGATTCACGATCGAAAGGTTTAGAGTTCTAGAAAACTCCATTGACGAATTTGAAGCTTCTCTTGATAAGAGGAAGCATCTCGGGGTTCCGGTTGACGCTGCGAGAATCGAATTCAGAAGACCAATTGGAAATCTTCTCGTGAGGATCTGGTTTTATTTGAAGTTTCTGAAAGGAAGGAAATTAGATATTCTGTTGGAATGATCCGCCTCGAATATTTAGAGGAGGTTAAACGTTACCTTAATAATATCTAATTGCTAGCGAAAGCATAATTGAAGTGGATGTCATGTTATTTTGAAAACTTGAAAATATTCTTCTGTAACGGCCTCTCTGTCCTTTACATTTATCTCATTTATGACATTTATACACATTTATACTCAGCAAACAAAATTATTATGACCGATATATAAATATATATATATATATATATAATATTATATATATATATTATATATTATATATATATATATATATATATATATATATATATATATATATATATATATATATATACATATATATATAAGATAAGTCAGAAAGCGTAAGGGGAAATAATAAATATAAAAATAAAAAAAACCACCGTCGGAATGAAAGCTGTTGGGAAAGAATTTCGTATTTAAAATAAACGGAAAGAGAAGAAACGACTATTAGATTATTATAATTCTCACTCGAGAAAGAATCTCAGCCGAGAGAGAGAGAGAGAGAGAGAGAGAGAGAGAGAGAGAGAGAGAGAGAGAGAGAGAGAGAGAGAGAGAGAGTTCTCATGACGTCTCTCCCAGGTCGGGACGAAGGAAAAACAACTTTATTATGAAAGTTTCTGCATATCGTATTTTCTAAAGGAATTTTCTCTTTCCCTCTTTTACGGTCATCCCGATGATCAAAGGATTTTACACTTATAATGACACTTTTTTCATATCGTAATCGTGATTTAGAATTTTCCCAAATTATTTTTGTAGTTGACTATTGACAGTTATCTGCAAACTATTTTCTCTAGGTAGCAGAACCTTGTCAAGTTATTGAAAAAAGACCAAAGAACTAAGAGATATTGGATTATGGGGAGCCAATTGTAAATCATGAATTAAATTGCTTAGACAGTGGGTTAACTATCTTAGAGCCACAATGAGTTACAAGGATTAGGATGCCTCAAAGACTTATAGGTCTATCCTAAGAGGAGACATCGTGTGCTCAATTATCTCTCGGAGCAGGTTATACTGTTCATTCACAGCGTCCTCCTAATGATTTTGTCTAGCTTTCTCTGAAACTCTTCCACACTGATGCTGTTGACAACTTATTTCTAGTGGCAGTTTATTCCATGCGTCACATCTCTTGTATATGAGAGAGAGAGAATCTTGAAAAGAAGAGAGAGAGAGAGAGAGAGATAGAGAGAGAGAGAGAGAGAGAGAGAGGGGGAGAGAGAGAGCGAAGGATAGTTATAATCCTAATTTAGATTCAGCCTTCTATAATATTTAGCAGGACTTTTGGACCAGGAAACTTTGTCTTGTCTGGTGAAAGAGAAGTGAGGGTCTCTGTACTCTCTTGGAAATTAAGAAACGGATGACATTCCAAGGGGAAACAGAAGTAGTCTGGTGGCAGAATGAGGATTTTTTGCCTGGGTGTGTTTTGGCGTACATACAATGTTTTATTGGTGATTCAGGTAAAACAAACCATACCGAACCCAAATCCGCGTGATGCCACTCTGTCATCCTTGAGCAATTTTTTTTACTGCCAAAATTCAAAATGGCCGAAGCCGAGATCACCGAAATTCGATTTTCGCCTATACCTTCGCCAAAAATGGACATAGAGATCTGATTTTGGTGTCTAAACATATGTTTTAAGGGTCTGGGAATCCATTAGAACACACAAATAAACTCTATCTCCCCTCTGATGATTTATTTTACCGCACAATACAGTCATTGGCATAGAACGCATGGTAGAATAGTTGTTCTTATGGGCATGGTCTCTGTTGCTTTCAAAATATTTCCTACACAATGTACCTCTGACTGCTGGCGTATATTAATCATGCTAATATTGCTTCTACTATTGCAGAAACCTAATAACGTAACTCTATAAACTCGCTTTCTATCATATATCCCTTTGGTGATGGTGTATCCTCATTTTCAGGCTGTCAAACAAGATGGATTCTTCATCACAGCCCAACACCGCTTGCCTTTTGGAAAGTTGCATGCACTGTAGTGATAGTGAAGCACCTCTAACAGTTGCGGGACCCGACAGACTCAATTCCATTGTAGCTGCTAGTCAACGTAGGGGTGATGGGCTGCATGCTTCATTGACATCCACATTACAAGATACATCTAGATCATTGTTCTTGCATAGAAACTGTGCTTCAACATACACATCAAAGACTCACATAAAACGCTTCTTACAAAAACAGAGGAAATTGTCAGAACCAGATGAGAAACGATCTCGGCGTTCAACTATCACACCCTTCAAATTCAAAGAGCATTGTTTAATATGTGGTGAACTGTGTTCTTCAGAACCAGATTCGAAAAACCCTGAACGATGGCGCCATGTCGTTCAATGACGAACTGCTGATCGCGGACATAACCAAGACACCTTGAAGGATGTTATCCTGAAAGCATGTGATGCGCGAAAGGATGAGTGGGCACAACAAGTACACATCAGGGTGGAAGGTGCTGTCAGCGACTTACATGCTGCTGATGCTCAGTACCACAAAGACTGTATGTCAACTTTTCGTGGTCCTCGCAACATCCATTTTGCTGCTCATAAGCCTGTACAAGTTGAAGATGAAGCTTTCAACGGAGTCATACATGATCTAAATGAAGACCGTACACGCATCTGGAACTCCATAGAACTGCATGAACAATACATTGCTCATGGAGGAGAGTCCTTGACGCGCCGCAATCTGATGTCAAAACTATCACAACATTTTGGACATGATATTCTGGTCCTGTCCGGTGCGGGTGTAGCGAGTATTCTCTCGTTCAGGAGTAAATCGTCTAGCATTCTGAAGCTTGTGGCAAATGATGAAGACGATGACAATGCAGCAGTATCGAAGGTGGCAAAGCTCATTGTCGCTGAAACTAAGACACTCAAACATGAAAAGTCCAAATACCAAACTAGAGTCAGCTTAGAAAACTCACTGGATGATGCAAGCCAAACCCTGCTGCACCTGTTGTCCCTGCTCTCCACTATATTAGACTCCACATTACCAGCAGCTATGATAGGAAACATCGTAACTAGTATCGTTACAAACAGACACACAACTTTGCAGGTCTCGCTTGGCGTTACAGTCAAAGAGAAGTCCCTCATTGAATGTCTACATAACTTCCGGGTCACGGCGTCATATGATGACATACTGCGATTCAAGGCCTCTGTAGCCCATGCTGCTGCCCAGAGCCAAGAACTCACAGGTCTGAAAGAATGCAGCTCTGGGCTAGTTCAGACAATAGCTGATAACTTTGACGCTAACATTTCGTCACAGAACGGTCTTCAATCCACACATGCCCTAGCAATTCTGGTAACACAGGTACAACAAGGAGAGAGATCGGACTTGGAATCAACAAATATAAGACGCCTGCTGAAAGAAGAAATGTCTGAAGAGGTAATGCCTGAGATACCGGTGCAACGATATAGAGGACCTTCCAAGCCAGAGATGCCTGCCAATCTTGCTACGAGATCTCCCCTTCCTCTCAAAGTACTAGTAGCACAAAGGATTTCAGCAGCTAGGGCCAAACAAACTGACTTCATGTTCTTCAAATCCGTGGTCACCGACGCCGAAACACCAGAATATCATGGCTACAACACCAGAATCTCACGGGAGCAAGGGCACTCGGTAGGTCTGGCTACCAAAGCTATATACCTACCTCCACTTGTCATGACTCCTGCAGAACCAGACACGATGTACACTGCCATGGTAGAAGCTCAGCGGCTCACTAACCATACAGGTCAAGTCTACACAATCTTCACTAATGACCAGCAGCTCTATCGTGTAGTTGTGCATGTGACGTGGGTCTATCAACACCAATTCCAGAACTTCATTCCAAGGTTAGGCGGCATGCACACACTGATGAATTTCGTGGGAGCAGTTGGCGTCTTGATGGCAGACACAGCTTGGAGACTATTCTACAAGTAGCTTTCGGTGGTGTGGCTAGCATGCTATCAGGGAAGAAATATCCACAGAACATCAGAGCCCTCCGTCTTCTGACTGAAGAACTTCTACACGAAACAATAGTGCACATGAACTCACACAACAGCCTGATGAAGGTACTTGACAACAAGTCACAAGAGAGCCGAACAACAAAACTTTGGGTAGAAAATCTCATCAAACCAGTGATGCTGATGATGATGTTTGTCAGGGTGGAAAGGGAAGCAGACTGGCCACTCCACCTGTTCTGAGTGAAGGAGATGCTGCCTTACTTCTTTGGAGCTGGACATTTCAACTACGCGAGGTAAGAATAAGAATAAGAAACCAGCTGGTCAATATCGTTACCGGGAAGCTTCCTCCAGCTGCTGTGAATGCTGATACTGCTGCAAAGATCGGGCTTCAACAGATGAAAGATTATGAAGATCATTGGCCGAGTAGCTTTCATAAACCTCTCAGCAAAAAAGTTGTCACCATGTCAGCCAGCCGCAAGCATGTAAAAGTCGGACAAGAGGATGTGTATGACCCAAACCTTATATACTCGAGAGTACTGGGACTTCAGCATGTGAGGGACATCAATTTCAAAGATGTCATGAAGTTTGAGCTAGCTGCAACACCTCCATCTATATTTGAGGAAAACGGCAACATGCGCATCACGAAGGCAAAGTCAATCCTGAAGAAGAAACTCCAAGTAGAGGTATCCGATCGATTGTCATCCAGTCCAGATGCATTCATAGTTGACGGTTGTGCAGTGTTATGGGTTATTCGGTGGCCAACCAAGGGAACAGTGGAGGACTTCATCTTGAACCTGCTTGGCTACGTGAATGAAAGCTTGAAGTCATGCAATACATACTTGGTGTTCGAGAGCACATGTCGGCAAGGAGGCAAGCCGTCGACACAAATTGGACCTGCATACACCTCTCCCCGCTCAAAAGGTCGTCCTCAATGTCGCGGAGAACAAACTGCAACTTATCAAGCTAATCTGTACCTACATCAAAGAGCATGCAGAACTGCTAGCCAATAACCGTCTAGTCGTAACTGGACAAGACCCAACTCCCATTGAGGTGTCCAACGGGAAGGTGACACTGCGACATGACCTTCGTACCACTCACGAGGAAGCAGATGTTGTGATTGTCCAGCAAATGGTTCACGTAGCCCTAACAGGAGCTTCAAGCATCCGAGTCATCTCAGACGACACTGACGTGTTTGTTTTGCTGCTCCATTTCTTCAAGTCCAAATCTCTAACCTGTGATCTAGTGATGTTAGGAACCTGTCATAGCAGAACATCAGTAGATATCAAGGCAACAGTCCAGAAGTGTGCCGACTTTGTCTCCGAGATCTTGGCTGCACATGTCGTCTCAGGGTGTGATACTGTTTCTTACCTGTGGGGCATAGGCAAAGGCACGGTCGTAAAATGCTTGATGATGGGCTACCAGCTAAGAACCTCAGTCACCTTGATTCTGATTTCGCGGACGTCATATCAGAAGTGACATCATTCCTTGCTGCCTGTTATGGATCAAAGGAGAGAGACAACATGACAGCAGTTCGTTTCGACATTTGGTCACAAAAGATGGGAAACAAAAAACTCACGGCAGCACCACAGCTTAAGAGCCTTCCACCAACAACTGAGACGTTCACTGAACACGTCCACAGAGCCCATTTTCAAGCTGCAGTGTGGCGTGCAGCACTTGAAGTTGACCCTCCATTATTTCAACACACACACGGGTGGACAACAGACCAGACATCAAACACAGAGGATGTTGTGCAGTTGGAGCCTCAGACAATTCACTAAAGTATTTTACTGATATATTTATAGTTTTATCTATGTTTCTATATTTATATATATATCTATATATCGTATATAGAATATATATATTTATATAATATATATAATATATATATATATATATATATATATATCTATATTATATATATTATCTATA
>NC_087211.1:5999477-6011977 GCF_015104395.2 Macrobrachium nipponense | reverse complement strand
CTGTATAGCGTGACAAAAACACCCACCTAACTGGGCATCTTCATCCCAATAGATCTGAGCAAAGGATGAAAGCATATTTACCTCAACACGCGTCAGTGAATTACCACTATCGACAGTCCTCCCCCAAAAGCGCAAATCCTCGAGGGACGTGAAGCACCTCACTGTCTGAGAGAAATCTCTTCGCCATTTTGGCACTGATTTTCGTTACGGATGAATTATAGGCAGAACTTTTGTCGGTATTCCCATCTTCGCTGTAGTTCTATATTTTTATGAGCGTCATAAATTCTCCTCTCCACCCCCACCGCCATCCTCCAACGCTACCTCACTATAACCCTCAGCCATTCCGTTTGTGGGTTATGACTCATGCAAGCAAAGGCAGTAATTATCGGCTATTCGGCGCATTGTCGTTATGTCTTTGTTTTGCTTTGGGGTTTATTGCTTGAAGGGAGGTGTCGTGGGGAATTATGAAGGGGATTCTGAGGGAGGGGGAGGGGATTATAAAAAATGAGATACGAATGATGAGACCGGAACAGTGTCATTATTCGTATCTTATTCTTTATAATCCCCTTTTTTTTCTATCTATCGTTTCTTGCAAAACGAGAATTTATTTTTAACGGAAACTTGCATGAAGATTATTTTTTATATTTTCTCAACTGTGTTTCGTTATATAGGTGACAAACTGAGCTAAATCGTGTCACATGAATTTCAATTTATTTTTATAAAAAAAATTTATATTTTTTTTTTTTTTATTTTTTTATTTTTGCCCCGAATAATTTTTCGCAGAAGGTTGCTTTGGTGATTTTGGTATTTTACTGAAATCAAAATCGGTGATCATAAGGTAATACTTTCCAGAAATCCAAACAGCTGCGAGGAAGGAGAATGGCAGACACCCTTTAGGCCTCTCACTGAAAGGCAAACCTAAATAAAAAGTTGTACTAACATAGATTAAAAATCAATAAAGGTAAAAATAAATGAGAGAAAAAAGAATGACAAATATCCTTTAGGCCCCATGATGTCAAAATACTTTAAAAATATTCTATTTTTAAATGAAAGAAAACCCTGAAATTAATTTCTGCCGACACTTTCATCCCTTCGTGTTCTCTCCTTTGGACAGTTTGGGTGATCGTCTTCCATTTTGTCTCTAATTGACTCTAATTGACTCTTCTTTGTCCTTTGTCCCTTGGATCTGATCCTGATTAACCTCCCTCCAGTCCCTGGATGCTGCAGGAGGAGCGCTGGAAGCGGTCTTTTCCTCCTTTCTAGGTTTTGCTGGAGCTGGAGGCGCTAAAAAAAAAAGAAAAAAAAAATTGTATGTGTATGTGTTTGTGCGTGATTGCTAAAACCACAGTAATTTTGAAATGAGGCAATTTGTATGTGTGCGTGTTTGAGTGTGTTTGTGTGTGTGTGGGTACAACAACCATACGATATGTAACGTTTCTCAACAGTTTTGTCGGGGGGCGATTTTTGGGGAGAGAGAGAGAGAGAGAGAGAGAGAGAGAGAGAGAGAGAGAGAGAGAGAGAGAATGTGTGTGTGTGTGTTTCTTACTAAAGCAGCACCAAAGTAAAGTCCATTAAAGCAAAAGCTGAAAAAAATAATATCTAAATCACCGCGGACGACGAACGGCGACGAGAATATTTCGAAATATACCACCAAACAGCATTATTATGGAGCGGCTTCCAGAGTAAGAGCTGAGACATTATTAAACAGAATAATTGCCAGAGGGAATTACCTGAACTTCACCCAACAAAAGCCTGGCATTAAAAGTTAACGCCCTTAGATTTGTGACATCATCATTGAAGCAAACAGCTTAGCCTATCTTAGCTAGGAAGTACAAACGCCTGATGTTAATCTAAGTTGAGTTCGACGAGGAATGGCGAGTCCCTCGAAGTCATTTTGTCCAAAGGGCCCCTATTCAGCAGAGGCATCTGAAATATCATGAAGTTTTTGTGAGTCCCTCAAAGTTATTTTCTCCAAAGCTCCCCAAATATCGTGGAACTAAAGGTTAATCATGTTAGGATTCCTAAGGTTCGATGACTGATTGTAGGATGTGAAATCACTCGCATAGAAATAAGGTTTATTAGGTCACTGACAGCAGATTCTCGGTCCAAGTACTACATGCTGCCTTTGACGCGAATGCATTTGAATTTTCAATCTATTTTATATCAAATATATAAAAGGTTTGTTCATCTGCAAAACATACACAGAGCATTACATGGAACATTACATTGCCGTAGAGAGAGAGAGAGAGAGAGAGAGAGAGAGAGAGAGAGAGAGAGAGAGAGGTTGACAGGTTTCTACCCAAACACAACTCGGGAAACGCTGTACACTGACTATATATTACATTTGCTGACATTTCACTTTCTCGCGGATGGCTCCACGCTAATAGTTTCGGAGGAAATGTAAATTAATCCTGTCCCTTGATGAAGCTGTAAATTAACCATGAAACCGTTGATGAAGCTGTTAGTAGCGTTTCGGTGATCCAGGAGAACAGCACAACGCAACCAATCAGGAAACTGTGGCGTCTGCTGATACGCCATTTTTCAAGCGTGCTATGTGCACTTTGACGAATATGCAATTGTAGTAGTTTCCTTACTAAACGGTGGCATTGTACATGAAATACGCATAAGGCGTAAGGAAATGAACATAGAGGTAACTTATGGTGACAAGGCTTAGATGCAGCTTTGTCCGTAGCAGTAAAAAAAAAAGGAAAAATGATCTTGCTTGCTAATGCCATTCATATGTTCGAACGTTTAAATGAGTCTCTCTTCTCTCTCTCTCTCTCTCTCTCTCTCTCTCTCTCTCTCTGTCGTTTGTCACTGAAGATTCTTTACATATTCGCATAAAACTAAATAATTACGCAAGAATATTTTCTGCAAAACGCAGTACCACCACGGAAACATTAGAATACAGTTTCGCCCTCATTTGTTTCCAGCATAATTAGCTGACTGTGAAAGTGAGAAAAGGAAAGACTGGGGAAAAGAAAGTCAGCTCGGACACTTGAAAGCAAAAATATGGAGACATCCATTTCCTAGAAAGCAGACTCCTCACGAACTACTTTCTGCAAGCAAAATGGTCAACCAGGAGTGATACAAATGACGGGGGCTGGGGGACGCTGGCAAAAGTCCCTTCCACCCCCCTTCCACCCTCCCTCCCTCCACACTGCAAGGCAACGACATGTCTACAAATAGAGAGAGAGAGAGAGAGAGAGAGAGAGAGAGAGAGAGAGAGAGAGAGAGCGCTCACACGGTCATTTAAAGGTTCCAACACTAATGACATTACATTCAAGACTGTCTATTATCAATTTCATTGCTTGCGTTTTCGTGATCGCTCTGTACTTGAGAGAGAGAGAGAGAGAGGAGAGAGAGAGAGAGAGAGAGAGCAGTCATTTAAACGTTTTAATACGTTAATGATGTTTGCATGCAAGATTGTATTTTAATGATTACACTGCCTGTGCTTTCGTGACTGCCCTTAATTTAGAGAGAGAGAGAGAGAGAGAGAGAGAGAGAGAGAGAGAGAGAGAGAGATTATATTGGTGGTACTCAGAACTAATTACTTGACTATGATGGGCTTTCGTGTGTTCCATTGCTTTGATGACCTCGAGGATATGAAATGTTCAAAGAACATAAAAAAGAAAAGAGGTTTTCTGTCAGGAAAGTTAATTCGTGTTATTTTTCATAGACTTTTCATCAAGACTTACTTGTTTCAATTGGTTTTATGAACTTTTCTCATATGGTCCGTAACTTTGATTTCTGACTGCGCCAACTTTAGCGTAAATTATAAAATATATATATATATATATAAATATATATATATAATATATATATATATATATATATATATATATTATATATATATATATATATACTATATATATATATATATATCTATATATATATATATATATATAGATATATATAATATATATATATATTATCTATATATATATATATATATATCTATATATATATATATATATATCTATATATATATATATATAGATATATATATATATATTATATATATATATATATATATATATATCTATACATATATATATAATAGATATATATATATATATATCTATATATATATATATATTATATATATATATATATATATATATATATATATGTGTGTGTGTGTGTGTGTGTGTGTGTGTGTGTGTGTGTGTGTGTGTGTTTTAAAATGCGGACGCCCCTATTCCTCCTAAAATAAAATTCTTGAATCCCAGCCAGTTAAATGAAAATACGCCACTAGGATTTGGACGACATTGCCCAATTTATTCTTTCCACTTGGACAGAAGAGAGAGAGAGAGAGAGAGAGAGAGAGAGAGAGAGAGAGAGAGAGAGAGAGAGAGAGAGAGAGAGAGAATCTCTGCCGAGGGCCATAACACCACTCAACAACCCAATGAAGCAGTAGACGACCCAACGAAATCTGTTATATCGAAAGACGTCAACAACTTTTGAAACAATATTGTTCGTCTATTGACAGGGAACAGATTCATCTGTTCCTTACAGACACCGCCTATGGAACGAGAGATATACGAGACACCTGAATGTATCACACCCACAAATTCACCAGCTTTTTCTTTAAAGGTCTATTTTCACTTTCAAATTTTTTCATTTTTTTTTGCCGTCCCGTTTGCTCTATACTTTATTTTTATTTCTTCACGGCGTCAAAAGCCTTTTCATGCAGTGAAAAATGTTTTCATCTACAACTGCAGACCGCCGCCACTTTATCCAAACCAGCCGAACTAATTAAATCGAAAGTATATGTCCTTATATTACCTATTGCTTCTTTTTTCTTCTTTGTAAGAACACCATATCCTGTGGTGTGCGGCTTGTTCCAAATGAATGTGGTTGATCTTCTAAATAATAATAATAATAATAATAATAATAATAATAATAATAATGATAATAATAATAATAATAATAATAATATAATGATAATAATAATAATAATAATAATATACCTTACATAGAAGACGTATTACATTTAACTCGAGTCTCTCTCTGGGAATCTTCATCAAACTATCGACTCTCGTTGTTTCATAGCCGGGTAAAACGGACGTTCTATTTTTATCGTCGCCTTCGTCAGAAGGCAAGACGATGCAGCCTGGGGCACAATTTTCCATTCCTCCTTGAACTCACCTTTAACGCTTTAAGATCCCAACAGGCCACCTGGAACGACACACATACACACACACACACACAAATAAAGTGTTACAAGCTTTCGGTCTTAGTTAAATAAATCCGAGATTTCGAACAATTTTTTTTTTTTTTTTTTTGTTAAATCGCTTATTGTAGTCGCTTTTATAACTTTAAGTCAGTGACATAAGTGAAAATGTATGTTTAATGAGTTCCATTTTAGTGATATAACTTTCAAAGACTTTTAATATATTAATATATAGGATTGTATGTTTGAATAATTCATATTTTAGTGACTTATCTTTCGAAGTTGCTGACTATATATGAGATTGTATGTTTGTATGATTTACATTTTACTGACATATCTCTCAAAGAGGCTTGATGTATAAGATTGTATGGTTGAACGATTTATATTTCAGTCCCATATCTTACGAAGTGGCTGAATACATAGAGATAATTAGTTCGAAAGATTTACATTTTAGTGACAAATTCTCGTAGTGGTAGAATATAATCGAGATAGCATGTTTTAATAACTTCCAACAAATCAAGGAAAGTGCTTTATGAAATTCCGAAGCGTTACCTAAAAGTCTTTCAGTTGTTAAAGGGTCGTTGCAAAGCAAAAAGATGAAATGTCCTTTCAGCCTTTACTGAAAGATAGAAAGTAAAAGGTAATAAAATGTTCATCTCCACCTTTAAGGATAAATCTTCAAAGGAAAACTGGCTCTCTTGCACCCCAGCAACACAGGGGGAAAATCTTTTAACTGGTTTTCATTCCTTTAGTCAGATACAAATTGCAGATTCTGTAGCGTAAGAAACAAATAGTTAAAAGAAAAAACTTTTTAAGACATAGTTACGGAATTATACATTGGTAGGTTATAAATAAAAGAAACAGGTTTTCAGAAGATAGACTGAAATACAAAAAAAATGTGTGCATTCTGTTCTTTATGATTAACGCTTTCAGCATAAAATGCAAATTCTTATCAAGGGAAGTCTCCCCCCCCCCCCCCCCCCCTTTAAAAAATAAAATAGTCTATCTTTTATAAGAATAAACAGAAAACAACGAGTCACTGTTTTAAAGATGAAACCCCCACACCCCTAAAAATGAGATATTTATCAGAATGAAAAAAAGTTGTAAGAATAAAATTCAAACCATATGCCATATTTCACCCTGTTATAGAAACAATCAAACATACTGAAAGAAAATGGAGGGTGTTAACAGAAAGTGTATTTAATAGAAACGTATTTGATTCAGAACAAAAACCTAAAAGTCACAGAAACCAAAAAGGAAAAAGTTTCGTAGAAAATAAACGAAAATGATTCAAGTAAAAATGCGACTCTCCCAAGTGGAGTACTATTGCTTGCTCATGCAAATTCACAGACAAGCAATTCACAGATTCTGAGTTGGTCTGCTTTGGTTGTTTCGACTTCAATGAACTCTCTCTCTCTCTCTCTCTCTCTCTCTCTCTCTCTCTCTCTCTCTCTCTCTCTCTCTCGTAGTAGTCATCTTGCTTGGTGAGACGTTCCTGGTCGAAGTCAGATTAATCAACAAATATCACAAGTTTAACATACGTCTAGAATTTGAGAAATATCTAGAAGTGTTCGTGAACTATCGGTGATAAGATTAGTGTGGAAATAGTAGGATAAAGCGTCTTCTAAGTTAGTTTATCAAGTGAAAATACTGTAAATCAGAACAAGATGGCAGTAAAGCTCCAAACTGCGGAAAAAAAATGGCGAGATTTAGCTTGCTTGGCAGATTCGCAATACGATGAGGTAGCAGGAAGGGAACTGGCATTTCTGATCTATGAAATCAGCAACAGTCCTAACCAAAAAGATACAAAATCATTCATAGATATATTAGAAGGATATAATCCTTCAAACTGGAACAAATCAAATGAAAACATCTTGAAAATAATTGAAGAAGTTCCAAATAAAATCCAAGTGGTCAAGAGACTCATAAAGAAAATATACATAAACCAACATATTCCGACAAAGAAAATGAATAAAGTGAACCTTGTGAATATCCTAATTGATGCATTAGGAAAAAGAATGCCAAAAGCATGTAAACTGTGTAAGGTGTGGTATAGCATAGTTAATCCACAAAACCTAATCAGAAAATGTGCTGCATGCAACATTCCGACCCATCCACAGTGTGCTGAGGTAATGCAAGATATGAGAAAAGACACAAGAATTTTTTGCTCAACATGTCTACCATGGATAGACAATGTTATTAAATCAAGATTGAATGTACAAATAGTTGAGGATGAAGAAGAAGAAGAAGAGAAGAAGAAGAAGAAGAAGAAGAAGAAGACGTAAGAGAAGTAAACAAAACGAAATGACAGAAAAAGATAAGGAAAAACAAAGAACAAGATAAAAGTATGGATGCAGAGATACTCATTGATACTACATATGAGGCTATAAAGCAGCATACCTACGAAGAAATAAATTACGATATGACAGCACAAAAGAAAATGCCGAAGAGGCTCTACCCAGATCTACACAATGACGGGAAAGAGGAAAAAATATACAAAAAAGACAAAGTCTGCAACCTTTTGAAAAGAGGGAATTGCAGATTTGGAGAAAAAATGTTACTACAAACATCCTAAGATATGTCACAACTATGAAATATATGGGTGGTAAATGTGCAATACTTAGATGGATATGAGGATGATTGCAGAGATCTACATCCAAAATTATGCAAAAACCTAAAAGAAGGAAAAGGATGTAAGTTCGACAAAAAATGTAAATATATGCACCCTGTAGCCATGAAAAATAATCAAATAAATAACCAATCAAGCAATAAAATCCAAAATAAGAAAGAAACAAATAAAGAGAGGAATGAAGAATATCAGGTAAAAGAAAAAAGCAAGCCATCAACGAGATATGCAGAGGTGCCAGCAAAAAATTTCAATGCATCAGCTCCAAGATTCTACTCAAGAGATAATAAATGTTTTTATTATGCAAGGGGATATTGCAGATATGGAGAAAATTGCAGATTCAGACACAAAATGAATAATTATGATGAAGGGAGAACAAATATTATGGAAAAGTTGGATTTTTTAATGTCAGAATTTTCTGGAAATGAAAAAAAGAACAACATACCAGAACAGGAAAGAGACAAAAGAGGAAAGAAGAAAAAAATATACAAAAAAGACAAAGTCTGCAACCTTTTGAAAAGAGGGAATTGCAGATTTGGAGAAAAATGTTACTACAAACATCCTAAGATATGTCACAACTATGAAATATATGGTAAATGTTGCATACTTAGATGGATATGAGGATGATTGCAGAGATCTACATCCAAAATTATGCAAAAACCTAAAAGAAGGAAAAGGATGTAAGTTCGCAAAAAACTGTAAATATATGCACCCTGCAGCCATGAAAAATAATCAAATAAATAACCAATCAAGCAATAAAATCCAAAATAAGAAAGAAACAAATAAAGAGAGAATGAAGAATATCAGGTAAAAGAAAAAAGCAAGCCATCAACGAGATATGCAGAGGTGCCAGCAAAAAAGGAAAATTTCAATGCATCAGCTCCAAGATTCTACTCAAGAGATAATAAATGTTTTTATTATGCAAGGGGATATTGCAGATATGGAGAAAATTGCAGATTCAGACACAAAATGAATAATTATGATGAAGGGAGAACAAATATTATGGAAAAGTTGGATTTTTTAATGTCAGAATTTCTGGAAATGAAAAAAAGAACAACATACCAGACAGGAAAGAGACATGGGAAAATCCTTATATTACCAATATTAAATGAGGAGAAAACACGCAAACCATCATAGTGATGAATGCGCAGGGTTTAGTTACGAGTAACTCAAAAAGAAAAATAGAGTACTTAGAAGAACTAACCCAAATTGAAAAGAAAATAGATATAATGAATATAAGTGAAACCTGGTATTCCCAAGAGACTGGGAATGATGATCAAATAAAAGGGTTCCAAACTTATAGATCAGATAGAAAAAATAGGAATCAAGGGGGAACCGCAATATATGGGAAAGACAAAAAACAAGGAAAAATATATGAGAAATATAGTAACTCAGAATGTGAACTAATAGCGGTAGAATTTGAATCTGAAAAATTAATGAACATAGTAAATATATAGACCTCCTCCAATACTAAAGAGTTTGAGTTAATAATAGAAAAATTGGATGATATATGTAGAAATCACAAGGACTGGACTATTCTCTATATGGAGACTTCAACTTTTCCTTTCGTGAATGGAAAGAAACGAATAGGAGATTGTGGGTGTACTTATACATATAAAAAAGAGAGTAATAGAAGTGCAGAAGATAAGAGGCAATTCGAAAAGCTATTAGATATGCTACTAGAATACAACATTCAACAAATAAATCACCTGCCAACAAGAAAGGAAAATACTTTAGAACTAGTATTTGTGAACGAGATGAATTATGTTAAAGAAATAATAGTTTATAATGCGAGTATTTCAGACCATAATGTCATAGAATTAACAGTCCATTCCAAAGCAAGTGAAAACAGAGATAAGCAAGAAATGAAAAAGTGGGAAGGATATGGAAAATACAACTTCTACAGTAAAAATATAAAATGGGCAGAAATAAATGAAGAATTAAACAAAGATTTGGGCTTATAATGTTTTCGTAAGTGGATGAATAAAGGTAAATGGTAAATACGGAGATATTATATAAAATATTAGAGAAAATAGTGGATAAATATATACCGAAGAAGAAAAGTAAACATCAGTCATGCATACCAAGAGACAGAAGGATCTTGTTCCAGAAAATCAGAAAGTGGAAAAAAGGTCTAGCAAAAAAAAAATGCATGGAAAGTTATAGAACTAAAAAGTAAGATAGAAAATGCAGAACAAACGATTATACAATCAAAGAAAATGAAAAACGGGACTTGGAAGAAAAAACCCTATTAAATATCAAGCAAAATCCCAAACTATTATACTCATATGCGAAGAAGATGAATAAAAGAAGAATAGAAATAGGCCCTCTAAGAATTGAAGGGAGATTAACGAATGAAAAAAAGGAAATTTGCAACATACTGGCAGAACGATATAAGAGAGAATTCACCCCTAGAATAGATAATGAAGATAATGATATAGAAAGTCAGGGATGAAAATAGTGAATATTTAGCTGACATAGATATTAATGAAGCTGATATTGTGCAGGCTATTAATGAAATTAAAAATGGAGCTGCTGCAGGGCCTGATGGAATCCTGCTATTTTGTTAAAGAAAGTAGTTCATTCTATCGCAAAGCCACTTGCAATATTATTAAGACAAAGTGTAGATACAGGCAAGATTTATGATGAGCACAAATTAGCATATATTACCCCTACTTTCAAAAGTGGATCAAGACTAGAGGCAAGTAATTATAGGCCTGTGAGTCTAACATCACATATTATGAAAGTGTATGAAAGGGTAATGAAGAAAAATATTATGAAACATTTAATAAAAAATAATTTGTTTAATAAAGGACAACATGGTTTCGTACCCGGAAAAAAGTACACAAACCCAACTGTTAGTCCACCGTGAGAAACATATTCAAAAATATGAAAAGCGGAAATGAAACAGATGTGGTTTATTTAGACTTTGCAAAAGCTTTTGATAAAGTAGACCATAATATATTAGCGAAGAAAATTAGAAAACACAATATCGTGGATAAAGTAGAAGAAGTGGTTAAAAGAATTTTTACACAACAGAAAAACAGATAGTTATTGCAAACGGACGAGAAATCGGATGAAGCCAAGGTAATATCCGGTGTGCCGCAAGGTACGGTGTTAGCTGCAATACTGTTTGTTATTATGATTGAAGACATAGACAATAATGTTAAGGATTCGGTAGTGAGTAGTTTCGCAGATGACACAAGAATAAGTAGAGAAATTACTTGTGATGAAGATAGGAACGCTCTACAAAGAGACCTTAACAAAGTATATGATTGGGCAGAGGTAAATAGGATGGTATTTAACTCTGATAAATTTGAATCAATAAATTATGGAGACAGAGAAAGAAAGCTATATGCATATAAGGGACCTAAATAATGCAGACAATCACAAATAAGGAAGCAGTTAAAGACCTTGGTGTGATGATGAATAGGAATGTTATGCAATGATCAAATAGCAACTCTGTTGGCAAAATGTAAACGCAAAAATGGGAATGTTGTTACGGCACTTCAAAACAAGAAAAGCTGAACACATGATTATGCTTTATAAACATATGTTCGTAGTCCACTTGAATATTGCAATATGATATGGTACCCACACTATCAAAAGGATATTGCACAAATAGAGAGTGTACAAAGGTCCTTTACAGCTAGAATAGAAGAAGTTAAAGACCTTGACTACTGGGAAAGACTACAATTCTTAAAATTATAGTCTAGAAAGGAGAAGAGAACGCTACATGATAATTCAGGCATGGAAACAGATAGAAGGAATAGCAGAAAATATCATGGAACTAAAAATATCAGAAAGAGCAAGCAGAGGTAGATTAATAGTGCCCAAAATCTATAACCAGAAAAAAATAAGGAAAGCACACAGGACATTAATCCTTCTACGCACGCAGCATCGATAATGCAGCGTCTATTCAATGCGTTGCCAGCTCATCTGAGGAATATATCAGGAGTGAGCGTAGATGTGTTTAAGAATAAGCTCGACAAATATCTAAACTGCATCCCAGACCATCCAAGATTGGAAGATGCAAATATACCGGAAGATGTACTAGCAACTCTCTGGTAGACATTAGAGGTGCCTCACACTGAGGGACCTGGGGCAACCCGAACAAGATGTAAGGTCTGTAAGGTAAGGTAAGGTCTCTCTCTCTCTCATCCATTGAACCATAGATGGGATATTATAATATAATTTCTTCTGACACTGACATTGGTAATATTGTCTTGATATATAATTTTTCTTTGGTAACTTCTGAGCCCCCCCTCTCTCTCTCTCTCTCTCTCTCTCTCTCTCTCTCTCTCTCTCTCTAAATTAAACTTTTTTTGGTGATATCCCTGTCATTACATCTCTCCCAGTTTCGTTAAACGTCTCTCTCCTCTCTCTCTCTCTCTCTCTCTCTCTCCTCCTCTCTCTCTTCTCTCCCCTCAGACGCTGCTTGATGTCGAGAGGCCCTCAGGCTTTTGTCGATGTCTCAACCCAAATCCATTCGCGGGTCCCGTGGCAGTTAACATATGGAAAAGGTTTCCGATGCGAAGCGAAGATGGTTCCAGTGAGTAGACAACTCATCTGCAGATCAAAAGCTTCATGTCTTTTACCAACCAAATAGAATGGAATCTATATTTTCCTTTATTATAATTCTATAATTGAAGTGACAGGAAGCACGAGTTCCATAAGAACCAACTTACCTAGCTTATT
>NC_087211.1:5989477-5996977 GCF_015104395.2 Macrobrachium nipponense | reverse complement strand
AAACATTGAAATTCGTTTGGAAGAATGACAGAAACGGGAAAAATAATCCATGAATAATCATTACAAACAAAATTACGAAATTCACGACACGGGTGAAGCGAATGAACAAATGGAATACTGAAAGTGAAAGGCAAGAACACAGGAATTCCATCGCACGACGGTGAAGTGTATTTTCTCCCCTGCCAGGGGATTCCCGAAGCAAAGCCTTGGTGTCATTTGGAAAGCTTGAATGCTTGTCCAGTGGTTTTCTTTTTTCTTGTTCTTAAAACTTTTCTTTTGGAATACAGGTAAGACTGTTGGACGAGTTTGAGACTTTCCATGGCTTGTGTTTAAGTTATACCTCAGTCTCTTGAATTTTGGAAGTCAATCAATCAATCAGGGATTGGATAGAAGTTTGAATCGATCGAAGCAAAAATGATCACGATTCTTCTATCGCATCCTCTCTTTATCTGTAAGAGAATCTCTGTAAGCTCTTTCCCGTAGAACAGAGAGAGCAATTGTTGTTGCTCCTGATAAGTCTAGTCACCTCTTGCCGCAATGCAGCAAGGGACCACCTACCAATTTTCCCTCTATATGCTCTATGTCCCTGTGTATAGTGTAAAACCCTTTATATACTCTACGACCCTCTATTATGTCGATTGTATCCTTATCTTTACCAGGGGCAGAAATCCAAGAAGACCACAGAAACGTTTCCTGTGTTTATTCAGAGATTTCTTAGTTGCTTCCTGTCAGAGATCTCCCTTCGTGGATGGGAAAGGAAACTGGATTAATTTCTTAAGAAAGATTTGCTTGGTTTAAAACGAGAGAAACGCGCAGTTTAAATTTTCAAGGGCTCAATGTTTATCTTTGGGGAAGCGATACGATGGAATAATCTCATTTTCTTAAGTATATTAATGTTTTTACCTGATTATATTGAATAGCTCTTTCTTGGTGTCGTAACTTTATATACTATACATACAGTATACATTATATCAACTATACACTTATACATATACCATATATTATTATTAAACTATTAGTTATTATATATATATAAGTATATATATAATAGTATATATATAATATATATATTATTAACATAGACACATACAACATATATCCTAACTGTAATTATACGTTAGGTATACTATAATATATTAGTATAAATATATTTTATAATTATAGATATATATAGAATATATATATAATTATATAGTATATATATATTATTATATATATACTATATAATTATATACTATAGTACTATTAGTATTATATATATATATATATATATATTACTATTATTATACATATTCCTAACTGGTTAATAGAAAATCAAACTAAAGCTGTGTGTATTAATGGTATACTCATATATTGGGAATAGCTCTTTCTTTGTGTGTAAATATATATATACATATCATATACATATACCATATACATATAACATATATATATATATATATATATATATTATATATATATATATATATATATATATATAATACATAGACACTACATACCTTTCTAACTGTATATATACGTTGATTTATACTAATATTATATAATATATGTATTATATATATCTTATATATATAATATATATATAGTCTAATGATTAATTATATATAATTGGATATATAGGAATAATATATATATATATATATATGATTATAATATTTAGTAATATATATATTACTATAATATATATATTAAATATATATATAATATATATAATATATATATATATATCTATTATACATATTCCTAACTTTTGGTTAATAGACAATCAAAACCTAACAGCTGTTTTGTGTATAGTTTTTGTTTTTTTTTTTTTTTTTTACAAAGTTTCTGTAAATCCATTGACTTCACTAAGCTTATTCCCTTGTACTGTATTACCGCATTTCGTAACTTGTCCTTTTATATTGCAAATTTAAGGACACTTTGAAAATAATTGTCCTGTATTTCCCTTGTCTCTCATTTTCCATTTCTATCGTGACTGAGAGAGAGAGAGAGAGAGAGAGATAGAGAGAGAGAGAGAGAGAGAGAGAGAGAGAGAGCATTCCTATGGAATTTCATAACCTTGACGTCTGAATGCTCTACTTCTGTGAGGACAGCGCTGTATACAGAGTAAACGTTTGGGATGGAAGTATTTCAAAATGGAAGGCTTAGAAAAAAAAAAAATCACTGACGGGAAAGCGAAGAAAATTTGAATAATGAAACGGAGGCAAGATTGATGAATGAGAGAAAAATCAGCAGCAAAACATATGAAGGAGAAGAATAAGCTGGCATTTGTTGCCGAACGATAATAAATTCTTGAATCATTTTGCATTTTTGTAGTCTTTATTTCTATTTATATATATATATATATATATATATATATTATATATATCATATATATATATATATATATTCTATATATATATATATATAATATATTATGGCTAAAAGCTGTCATCACGAAGAGTATTGCCTCTGATAAGCATGAAAAAAAAAATCATATATATACCTCGTAGGAGGGTAGTCCCACCACTAAACAGCTCATGGTGCACTGTAGGCATTACATAAGGTTCTTTGCAGCTTCCCTTCGGTCCTGGCTGCAACACCTTTCATTCCTTTACTATACTTTCTTTCCTATTCTCTTGTTTTCAGTCTTACTCTCCTCAACCCTCTCCAAAACATCCTAAAGTATGTCACAACTATGAAATATATGGTAAATGTGCATACCTAGACGGCTATGAGGATGATTGCAGAGATCTACATCCAAAAATATGCAAAAACCTAAAAGAAGGAAAGGATGTAAGTTCGACAAAAAGGTAAATATATGCACCCGGTTAGCCATGAATCAAAATCAAATAAATAATCAATCAAATAATAAAATCCAAAATAAGAAAGAAAGAAATAAAGAGAGGAACAAAGAAATATCAGGTGAAAGAAAAAACCAAGCCATCAACGAGATATGGTGTGTCACCAAAATATTTCAAACCGTCAGCTCCAAAATACAACTCAAGAGATCAAGAACTGTAATTTAGATGATGCAAGAGGATATTGCAGATACAGAAAAAATTGCAGATTCAAGACAAAAAATGAATAATTATGCTGAAGGAAGATCAAATATTTTGGAAAAGTTGGATTTTTAATGTCAGAATTTCTAGAAATGAAGAAAAGAACAACATACCAGAACAGGAAAGAGACATGGGAAAATCTTTTTTATTACCCATATTAAATGAAGGAGAAAACACGCAAACCATCATAGTGATGAATGCGCAGGGTTTAGTTAAGAGTAACTCAAAAAGAAAAATAGAGTACTTAGAAGAACTAACCCAAATTGAAAATAAAATAGATATGATGAATATAAGTGAAACCTGGTATTCCCAAGAGACTGGGAATGATGATCAAATAAAAGGGTTCCAAACTTATAGATCAGATAGAAAAAAAAAGGATCAAGGGGAACCGCAATATATGGGAAAGACAAAAAACAAGGAAAAATAAATGAGAAATATAGTAACTCAGAATGTGAACTAATAGTAAAGTAGAATTTGAATCTGAAAAAATTATTGAACATAGTAATATATAGACCCCCTAATACTAAAGAGTTTGACATAAAAATAGAAAAATTGGATGATATATGTAGAATCAAAGGAACTGGACTATTCTCTATCTGGAGACTTTAACTTTCCTTTCATACACTGGAAAGAACGAATAGGAGATTGTGGTTGTATTTATATATATAGAGTAATAGTAGTGCAGAAGATTAGAGGCAATTCGAAAGCTATTAGATATGCTACTAGAATACAACATTCAACAAATAAACCACCTGCCAACGAGAAAGGAAAATACTTTAGACTTAGTATTTGTGAATGAGGTGAATTATGAAAAAGAAATAATAGTTTATAATGCGAGTATTTCAGACCATAATATCATAGAATTAACCCTTAAACGCCGGAGCGTAAATAAAAAAATGACTCCGTATGCCGGAGGGGTTTGAGAGTGAGCGCGTAAGCGGAAAAAATATTTTTTTTCAAAAATTCACAGCGCGCTTAGTTTTCAAGATTAAGAGTTCATTTTTTGGCTCCTTTTTTTGTCATTGCTTGAAGTTTAGTATGCAACCATCAGAAATGAAAAAAATTATCATTATCATATATAAATAATGCGATATATGATAGCGCAAAAACGAAATTTCATATATAATTGTATTCAAATCGCGCTGTGCGCAAAACGGTTGAAGGTAACAAGTTACTTTTTTTTTCGTTGTAATGTGCACTAAATTGCGATCATTTTGATATATAACACATTGTAAAACGATAAAAGCAACACAGAGAAAATATTATCACAAAATAATGCATGAATTCGTAACGCGCTTACGTAAACACATATTTTTTTCAAAATTCACCAAAATAAATCTTAAATATGTCCCCTAGAGACTTCCAATATGTTTCAGAATGAAGACAAATGATTGAATATTACTATACTGTAAGAATTATTAGCTTACAAATGCAGTTTTCGACCATATCTGACGAGCTAAAGTTGACCGAATGTCGAATTTTTTATATATATTTTTTTATATGCAATTATTTCGGAAATAAGAAAAGCTACAACTTTCAAATATTTATTGTTTTATTCTACATGAAATTGCGCACATTTTCATATATAAAACTCTATGAAATGCCTAAATATGGAAACGGAGCAAATATTCCGATGAATGGGACTTACGCATTTCGGAGATTTGTGGCGGAGAATCCGCGCGCGGAGGGAAGGAAAGTTTTTTTTAAAAATTCACCATAAATTTAAATATTGTGCTAGAGACTTCGAATTTGTTTCACGATGAAGATAAATGACTGAATATTACTAGACTGTAAGAGTTTTATCTTACAATTGCGTTTTTCGACCATTTCGGCTAGAGTCAAATTTGACCGAACGTGGTTTTTTTTCTATTTTATCGTGATTTTTATATGCAAATATTTCGAAAATGAGAATAGCTACAACCTTCAACTATTTATTGTTGTATTATACATGAAATTGCGCACATTTTTCATATATAAAACGTTATGTAACGGCTAATTTAAAATGGTGCAAACATTACCACAATCGCACGTATGATTTTTTCGGAAGGGAGTTACCGCGCGGACGTAAAGAAAATGTTATTTTTTTCATAAATTCACCATAAATCGAAATATTTGCTAGAGACTTCCAATTTGTTTGCAAAATGAAGGTAAATGCTTAATATTAACTAGAATATAGGCGTTTTAGCTTACATTGCGTTTTTTCGACCATTTAATTCGGTAGAGTCAAAAATGACCGAAGTTGAAAATTTTGTCACTTATCATTTTTTATATGAAAATATTTCGAAATTGATAAAAGCTACAACCATGGGTGTTTTTAGTTGTATTGTGCATGAAATTGCGCACATTTTCATATATAAAAACTTTATGTAACGGCTAATTAAAATGGTGCAAACATTACCACAATCGCATGTATGATTATTTTCGGAAGAGTTACCGCGCGGACGTAAGGAAAAAGTTTTTCATTAAATTCACCCTAAATCGAAATATGTGCTAGAGACTTCCAATTAGTTGCAAAATTAAGTTAAATGATTGAATATTACTAAAATATAAGAGTTTTAGCTTACAATTGCGTTTTTTCGACCATTCGGTAGAGTCAAGTTGACCGAAGGTTGAAATTTTGGCACTTATCGTTATTATATGAAAATATCTTAAAAACTGATAAAAGCTACAATCATGAGTATTTTTTTGTTGTATTCTACATAAAAATGCGCACATTTTCATATATAATACTCTATGTAAATAACGGCTAATTTAAAATGGTACAAAAAAATTATGTCAAAGTGACGAAATAATTTCAGATATGTGTCACAGATACTTTTTAGTGCGGCAAGAAAGAAATTCGCGCTTGGCGCGCCTTGCGTAACGGAATTGTAAACAAAAACAACACATTGGATCCGTGAACTCCCAGCATCCCCCAAATGGCGCGTGATTCAAGAGTTTTCGGCTGGTAGGCCTAAACAGTTAGTTTTCCGCGAATTTTTTAAAAAAAACTTTTTGTATGTCGACGTTAAAATGAACGTTCCAGTCGGCACCCGAGAGACAAAAAATGTCGACGTAAAATACGTCCAGTGTCGGCGTAAGGTTAACAAGTCCATTCCATTAAAGCAAGTGAAAACAAAGAAATGAAAAAGTGGGAAGGATAGGAAAATACAACTTCTACAGTAAAAATATAAATGGTCAGAAATAAATGAAGAATTAAACAAAGATTGGGATAACATTTTCGTAAGTGATCACTTAAGAGTAAATATGGAGATACTATATAAAATATTAAAAAGAAAATAGTGGAAAAAATATATACAAAGAAGAAAAGTAAACATCATCATGCATACCAAGAGACAGAAGGATCTTGTTCCAGAAAATCAGAAAGTGGAAAAAAGGTCTTGCAAAAGAAAAAAAATGCATGGAAAGTTTATAGAACTAAAAAGTAAGATAAAATGCAGAACAAAAGATTATACAATCAAAAGAAAATGAAAAACAGGACTTGGAAGAAAAAACCTTAGTAAATATCAAGCAACACCCCAAACTATTATACTCGTACGCGAAAAAGATGAATAAAAGAAGAATAGAAATAGGCCCTCTGAGAATTGAAGGGATATTAACGAATGAAAAAAAGGAAATATGCAAACATATTGGCAGAACGATATAAGAGAGAATTCACCCCTAGAATTGATAATGAAGATAATGATACAGAAGTAGGATGAAAATAGTGAATATTTAGCTGACATAGATATTAATGAGCTGATATTGTGCAGGTTATTAATGAAATAAAAAATGGAGCTGCTGCAGGTCCTGATGGTATTCCTGCTATTTGGTTAAAGAAAGTAGTTCATTCTATCGCAAAGCCACTTACAATATTATAAAGACAAAAGTGTAGATACAGGCAAGATTTATGGAGTCCTAAACATCAATAATTATTTATGAAACGTGTATGAAAGGGTAATGAAGAAAAATATTATGAAACATTTAATAAAAAATAATTTGTTTAATATAGGACAACATGGTTTCGTACCCCGGAAAAAAGTACACAAACCCAACTGTTAGTCCACCGTGAGAACATATATACAAAATATGAAAAAAGCAGAAATGAAACAGATGTTGTTTATCTTGACTTTGCAAAAAAGCTTTGACAAGGTAGACCCATAATATATTAGCGAAGAAAATTAGAAAACACAATATGTGGATAAAGTAGGAAGATGGTTAAAAGAATGTTTTTACACAACAGAAAACAGATAGTTATTGCAAGCGATGAGAAATCGGATGAAGCTAAGGTAATATCCGGTGTGCCACAAGGTACGTGGGTTAGCTGCCAATTAATGTTTGTTGATTATGGATGCCAGACCTAGACAGTAAAGTTAAGGACTCGGTAGTGAGTAGTTTCACCAATGACACAAGAATAAGTAGAGAAATTACTTGTGATGAGTAGGAACGCGCTACAAAGAGACCTTAAAAAACAAAGTAT
>NC_087211.1:5966977-5984477 GCF_015104395.2 Macrobrachium nipponense | reverse complement strand
CTATTAAATTTGTTTATAAAGTCGACGTTGTTTTAAAAACTCTTTAAACAAATTACAAAACTGCACAGGGAAAAAGTTGACTTTGGAAATGATAAAAGAGGAAAAACTTTGAAAATGATAAGGCAGCGAATTTCGTTGTAAGAGCAGCGCCTGCCGCGCCTCGTCATTGAAATTGATGAGGCGGCTGACAGAGCAGCAGTTATAAGGGGGCGTACCCGGGATCGTGTAATTGGTCCACCTTTTTTCCTTACACTGTGAATAGGCGGTTTCGAACCCTTCACTGCACAGAGCAAATGTTTTCTCGAAAAAACTTCGCTTCCGTTCATTTTAATGTTTTAAGGCTGTAGTAGATGTTCTGTTGTCACTTGCAATGACGTTATGGTATAGTTATACTGTCTAATTTATCGTGGGATTTTTTGGAGTTTTACTGAAGTTCTAATCAGTTCTAATCAATGTATACCTAGTAGGGTTATTAGAGTTTCACAAATATATCTGGTAAAAAATTACATTACATATTATATATATATATGAATATATAGATAGATATATCTAATATATCTATATCTAATTATATATTATAAATATAAATAATATATATATATAATATATATATATATATATTATTATATATAATTGATATTATATATATATATATATATATATTGATTTATAATATATTATATATCTATATTTTATATAATAAGTCTCTATATTATATATAAATATATATAGTAATCTATAATTATATATTATCTATATATGGTATATAATATATTATATTACTAGTGGCGACCGATTTGGTGGGGGGGTGGCTATAAATAAAATCCATTCAAGTAAGTGTGCAATTGAAGTTTCGTATCTAGTGCAAGAACGTTTTTCACATCTTCCTAAGGACGCAGAGAGAGAGGATGAGAGGAGAGAGCGAGAGAGAGACCAATGCCACGTAACGAAACCATTGCTGTCGAAAGCCTCCTCTCATAAGAAGATGAAGAAGAGAAGAAGAAGAAGAGCAGACCGAGGAGGGACCCTCTGCAGTGAGCAATATTCCATCAGACCTCCCTGACAGGGAAATGATGTGGCAATTATGGAGGGAGACGTAGGGAAAGAGGGAGATATGGCAAATGAGTTTATATATATATATATATATATATATATATATATATATATATATGTGTATATATAGATAGCTAGATAGATAGATTTATATATATCTATATATATATACATATATATATATATATATATAATCTATGATCTATCTATCTATCTATCATCTATCTATCTATCTATATCATATATATCTATATATATATCTATATATATATATATATCTATAATATATATATATATATATATGTATATATATAGATAGCTAGATAGATAGATATATATCTATATATATATACATATATATATATATATATATCTATATATATATATAAATCTATCTATCATCTATCTATCTATCTATCTATCTATCTATATATATATATATATATATATATATATATATATATATATATATATATATATATATATATATATATATATAGATAGATAGATAGATAGATAGATAGATAGATATAGATAGATTTATATATATATTATATATATATATAGATAGATATAGATAGATTTATATATAATATATATATATATATATATATATATATATATATATATATATATATATTATATATATATACTACACTCATTTCCATATCTCCCTCTTTCCCTCCGTTCCTACCCTCCATAATTGCCATATCATTTCCCTTGTCAGGTGAAGGTCTGATGGAAATTATTGCCTCACTGTAGAGAGTCCCTCGGTTTGCTCTTCTTCTTCTTCTTCTTCTTCTTCTTCTCCTTCTTCTGCACTCATTTCCAGGAACCTTCACTGGAAACGGTTTTCCCTTTAATCTAAACTGGGATAATGAACTCTGTTCCAGGCTTCAAAAGAGCTTCGCCGTCGTCTTCGGAAAGCTTTGAACAATTCATAATTTAAAACCTTTTGTCCAGTCCTAATCAACCGTAATTTAGTTTTTGTCTTTAACTGACTTCTCAATAATTCTCTTTTGATTTGGGTTTTTCTACTGACATTTTTAATAATATTTTTGTGATTTTTTTTTTTGACATATATCACCGGAAGAATTTTTAGTTCGTTTATGATATACTGACTAGCGGGAGATATATGATTCTAAACTTATTTATTTTGTCCAATTACAAATAAAAGTTCTTATTTGAATAACTGTTGAAGGATCTACGAAATTCTTGGAGTCAGAGCAGACTTCAACTGATTTGATTTTGCCTTTTACGATATTCTTTAAGTATATATAGATCGGTCCTTTATTTTTCATTAGATACTATTACTTTTATATGTAGTTGTCGTGCGTTGCAACGTCGTATGATAGAAATAGCTTTTGTTATATTACTTTATTGTAAACCTTTGTTGCCATAACAAAATAAGGGATTCAAATGGTTGGTGGCAATCGTTTATCAGTTCCATCCAATGATACTATAGAGTACAACACCTAAGTTCCACTATGATTTTCCTCATAATAACATCTTTATAAGCCGTTATATCCGATTTCTTAAATAGGTATATTCTCTCTCTCTCTCTCTCTCTCTCTCTCTCTCTCTCTCTCTCTCTCTCTCTCTCTCTCTCTCTCTCTCTCTCTCTCTCTCTCTCTCTCTCTCTATCTTCCTTATTCTGGTCAGATGCCCCGACGTCCACTGCATGGGACGAAAAGTTGCATTTTGCAGTCGATTCGCATGAAATTTGAGATCAGTCTTTCCCAGTCTGTCTGTCTGTATGATACGAGTATGAGGAGGCTGCAGTGCAGATGCACTTTTGTTTTTCGGACGATGCTGCAATTTGGCCCCATCTCCTCACGTTGTTGAGTTATATTTTTAACGCAGTGTCTGCTTTTTTTCCCACTCTTTGATCTGCATTGTATAGTATTATTCTCTCGTTTTCTTTATTTATTGTTTTGCATTCAAGTCACGCAAGACGATTCTCTCCCTCTCACGGTAGAGAAGAAACTTTACTCGAGGTGATGAAAAAACTCTAATCTGGATCTTTTGAGGACAAACAACCTTAGAATCCTTTTTCTGGGAATCCCTCCGGTTGTTTCAGAGGACTTGCATCCCTGCGTCCGTGATTGGGAATAAGATTCGCCGCTCACCGGAATCATCTTCGGGATAAAGAAATATGGAAAGGATATAACACACACACAATGGCTCTTTATGTTGGTCTACTTTCGTCTCTCCTCTCTCATAGATCCCGTTTTGGCTGCCTGAAGGTATTCAGACACCCCTTTAGAATGGCTTCATTGCTTTGTGAATGCGGTCTTAGGTTACAGCAGTCAGCTGCAGATAGACACTTATAGACTGACAGAGTATTATAGGAATGAGAATTCATCGTAAGAATGGTGTTAGCTATCAACTGCAAAAGAAATGGAAGTCACCGGGAGTTTTATTACAGCGACATGAGTGTAAGAATCATGTTGATCTTGTATGAGTGAGTAATTTTAAGAAAAGGCTTTTGTTTTTCCAGTAACCTGACCCATTCCATCAGAATGTTTATTATTATTATTATTATTATTATTATTATTATTATTATTATTATTATTATTATTATTATTATTATTATTATTATTATTATCAGAAGATGAACCCTATTCATATAGAACAAGCCCGCCACAGGGGCCACTGACTTGAAATTCAAGCTTCCAAAGAATATACTCTTCATTCGGAAGAAGTAACAGAAGGTAATGGGAACTACAGAAAGAATAGATTAATTATCAGGAAAGAAATTATATGTTAAATTGATAAACATATAGCTGACATTGTAGATAAAAGAGTAAAATAAAAGGTGAATCCTTTTGGGTAGTCAAGCGCTGTATCTGCGTTTGAGATTTTGAATTGTTTTTGTTTTGAAAGAAAAAGTACTTTATTGCAATGTGTTATTTTTTATAATAATAATGAAATTACCAGCAAACACTCACCTCGTAGGAGGGTAGTCCCGTCAGTGTACCTCTCGTGGAGCACTGTAGGCATTGCTAAAAGGCGCTTGCAGCTTCTCTTCGGCCCTTAGTTGCTCCATCCACCTTTTAGCCAATTACTTCAACTCCATGCCCGCTTCCTTTCTTCAGTAGCCATCTTGCTTGGTGAGTTCGTACCCGCGTGAAGTCAGATTAATCAACAGATATCACAAGTTTAACATACGACTAGAATTTGAGAAATATCTATGAAGTGTTCGTGAACTATCGGTGATAAGATTAGTGTGAAAATAGTAGGATAAAGCGTCTTCTAAGTTAGTTATCAAGTGTAATACTATAATCAGAACAAGATGGCAGTAAGTTCCAACTGCGGGAAGAGGTGGCGTAATTTGGCGTGTCTAGCAGATTCGCATACGATGAGGTAGCAGGAAGGGAACTGGCATTTCTCATCTATGAAATCAGCAACAGTCCTAACCAAAAAGTACAAAAGCCATTCATAGATATATTAGAAGGATATAATCCTTCAAACTGGAACAAATCTAATGAAAACATCTTGAAAATAATTGAAGAAGTTCCAAATAAAATCCAAGTGGTCAAGAGACTCATAAAGAAATATACATAAACCAAACATATTCCGACAAAGAAAATGAATAAGGTGAATCTTGTGAATATCCTAATTGATGCATTAGGAAAAAGAATGCAAAGCATGCAAACTGTGTAAGGTTTGGTCTAGCATAGTCAATCCACAAAACCTAATCAGAAAATGTGCTGCATGCAACATTCCGACCATCCACAGTGTGCCTGAGGTAATACAAGATTGAGAAAAGATACAAGAATTTTTTGTTTCTTCATAGTCTATCATGGATAGACAATGTTATTAAATCAAGATTGAATGCTACAAATAGTGAGGATGAAGAAGAAGAGGAAGAGAAGAAGAAGAAGAAAAAGAAGAGAGAAAAACGGAAGAGAAGTAAACAAAATAAAAAAGAAATGACAGAAAAAAAATAAGGAAAAACAAAGAACAAGATAAAAGTATGGATGCAGAGATACTCATTGATACTACATATGAGGCAATAAAGCAAGCATACCTACGAGAAATAAATTACGATATGACAACAGAAAAGCAAATCCCGAAGAGGCTCTACCCAGATCTATACAATGACGGGGAAGAGGAAAAATAGACAAGAAAGACAAAATCTGCAACCTTTTGAAAAGAGGGAATTGCAGATTGGAGAAGATGTTACTACACATCCTAAGATATGTCAAAAACTACTGACAAAAAAAATATATGGTAAATGTGCATACTTAGATGGATATGGGGATGATTGCAGAGATCTGCATCCAAAAATATGTAAAAACCTAAAAGAAGGAAAAGGATGTAAGTTCGACAAAAAATGCAAATATATGCACCCTGTAGCCCATGAATCATAATCAAATAAATAACCAACCAAGTAATAAAATCCAAAATAAGAAAGAAACAAATAAATAAAGAGAGAAATCAAGAATATCAGGTAAAAGAGAAAAGCAAACCACCAATGAGATATGCAGAGGTGTCAGCAAAAAAATTTCAAAACATCAGCTCCGAAATTCTACTCAAGAGATAATAACTGTATTTATTATGCAAGAGGATATTGCAGAAAGAAACGGAGAAAAAATTGCAGATTCAGACACAAAATGAATAATTATGATGAATGAAGATCAAATATTATGGAAAAGTTGGATAATGTCAGAATTTCTGGAAATGAAAAAAAAAAGAAAGAAACAACTACCAGAACAGGAAAGAGACATGGGAAAATCCTTATTACTACCAGTATAAATGAAGGAGAAAAACACGCAAACCATCATAGTGATGAATGCGCAGGGTTTAGTTACGAGTAACTCAAAAAGAAAAATAGAGTACTTAGAAGAACTAACCAAAATGAAAAGAAAAATAGATATAATGAATATAAGTGAAACCTGGTATTCCCAAGAGACTGGGAATGATGATCAAATAAAATGGGTTCCAAACTTATAGATCAGATAGAAAAAAATAGGAATCAAGGGGGAACCGCAATATATGGAAAGACAAAAAACAAGGAAAATATATGAGAAATATAGTAACTCAGAATGTGAACTAATAGCGGTAGTAAATTTGAATCTGAAAAATTGATGACATAGTAATATATAGACCGTCCTAATACTAAAGAGTTTGACTTAATAATTGAAAAATTGGATGATATATGTAGAAATCACAAGGACTGGACTATTCTCCTATCTGGTGACTTCAACTTTCCTTTTTCGTAGAATGGAAGAACGAATAGGAGATTGTGGTTGTACTTATACATATAAAAAAGAGAGTAATAGTAGTGCAGAAGATAAGAGGCAATTTGAAAAGCTATTAGATATGCTACTAGAATACAACATTCAACAAATAAATCACCTGCCAACAAGAAAGGAAAATACTTTAGACCTAGTATTTGTGAACGAGATGAATTATGTTAAAGAAATAATAGTTTATAATGCGAATATTTCAGACCATAATGTCATAGAATTAACAGTTCATTCCAAAGCAAGTGAAAATAGAGATAAGCAAGAAATGAAAAGTGGGAAGGATATGGAAAATACAATTCTACAGTAAAAATATAAAATGGTCGAAAATAATGAAGAATTAAACAAAGATTGGGATAACATTTTCGTAAGTGATGACATAAGGGTAAATACGGAGATATTATATATATTGGAGAAAATAGTGGAAAAATATATACCGAAGAAGAAAAGAAAAATAAACATCATTCATGCATACCAAGAGACAGAAGGATCTTGTTCCAGAAAATCAGAAAGTGGAAAAAAGGTCTTGAACAAAAAGAAAAAAATTGCATGGAAAGTTGATAGAAACTAAAAAAGTAAAGATAGGAAAATGCAGAACAAAGATTATGCAATCAAAAGAAAAGTTATGAAAAAACGGGACTTGCAAGAAAAAAACCCTATTAAATCTCAGCAAAACCCCAAAGCTATTATACTCATATTGCGAAGAAGATGAATAAAAGAAGAAATAGAAATAGGCCCTCTGAGAATTGAAGGGAGATTAACGAATGAAAAAAAGGAAATTTGCAACATACTGGCAGAACGATATAAAGAGAGAATTCACCCCTAGAATAGATAATGAAGATAATGATATAGAAGTAAGGGATGAAAATAGTGAAATATTTAGCTGACATAGATATTAATGAGCTTGGATATTGTGCAGGCTATTAATGAAATTAAAAATGGAGCTGCTGCAGGGGCCTGATGGAATTCCTGCATTTTTGTTAAAGAAAGTCGTTCATTCTATCGCAAAGCCACTTGCAATATTATTAAGACAAAGTGTAGATACAGGCAAGATTTATGATGAGCATAAAATTAGCATATATTACCCCTACTTTCAAAAGTGGATCAAGACTAGAGGCAAGTAATTATAGGCCTGTGAGTCTAACATCACATATTATGAAAGTGTATGAAAGGGTAATGAAGAAAAATATTATGAAACATTTAATAAAAAATAATTTGTTTAATAAAGGACAACTGGTGTTTCGTACCCGGAAAAAGTACACAAAACCCAACTGTTAGTCCACCGTGAGAACATATTCAAAAATATGAAAAGCGGAAATGAAAACAGATTGTGTTTTATTTAGACTTGCAAAGCTTTTGATAAAGTAGAACCATAATATATTATCGAAGAAAATTAGAAAACCACCAATATCGTGGATAAAGTAGGAAGATGGTTAAAAGAATTTTTACACAACAGAAAACAGATAGTTATTGCAAACGACGAGAAATCGGATGAAAGTCAAGGTAATATCCGGTGTGCCGCAAGGTACGGTGTTAGCTGCAATACTGTTTGTTATTATGATTGAAGACATAGACAATAATGTGAAGGATTCGGTAGTGAGTAGTTTCGCAGATGACACAAGAATAAGTAGAGAAATTACTTGTGATGAAGATAGGAACGCTCTACAAAGAGACCTTAACAAAGTATATGATTGGGCAGAGGTAAAATAGGATGGTATTTAACTCTGATAAATTTGAATCAATAAATTATGGAGACAGAGAAAGAAAGCTATATGCATATAAGGGACTATAATGAGACCATCACAAATAAGGAAGCAGTTAAAGACCTTGGTGTGATGATGAATAGGAACATGTTATGCAATGATCAAATAGCAACTCTGTTGGCCAAAATGTAAAGCAAAAATGGGAATGTTGTTACGGCACTTCAAAACAAGAAGAAAAGCTGAACACTGATTATGCTTTATAAAACATATGTTTCGTAGTCCACCTTGAATATTGCAATATGATATGGTACCCACACTATCAAAGGATATTGCACAAATAGAGAGTGTACAAAGGTCCTTTACAGCTAGAATAGAAGAAGTTAAGGGACCTAGACTACTGGGAAAGACTACAATTCTTAAATTATATAGTCTAGAAAGGAGAAGAGAACGCTACATGATAATTCAGGCATGGAAACAGATAGAAGGAATAGCAGAAAATATCATGGAACTAAAAAAAAAATATCAGAAAGAGCAAGCAGAGGTTAGATTAATAGTGCCCAACAACTATACAGGAGAAAAAAAATAAAATAAGGAAAGGCACACAGACATTAATCCATACGCACCAGCATCGATAATGCGCAGCGTCTATCAATGCGTTGCCAGCTCATCTGAGGAATATATCAGGAGTGAGCGTAGATGTTTAAGAATAAGCTCGACAAATATCTAAACTGCATCCCAGACCATCCAAGATTGGAAGATGCAAAATATACCGGAAGATGTACTAGCAACTCTCTGGTAGACATTAGAGGTGCCTCACACTGAGGGACCTGGGGCAACCCGAACAAGATGTAAGGTCTGTAAGGTAAGGTCTGTAAGGTAAAGTCCAACCACTCTAACAGTTCATTCTTAGTGCTTTTGTGGGGTTTCATTCAAGTTTTCTCTTTAGATCCTTGTATTTTCTTTCCTTTATTGTCAGGGTCTCTCTCTATCTTGTTGTCCAACCACTCCAACTGGTAAATTCTTTGTTTTTGGTTAATTCAGGCATTTTAATTTATGCTGCGCCTTTCTTTCTTATAGATTTTCAGTCTTCACAGGTAAACCAGTTGAGGAAACTGCCGTCGATCTCTTCATAATTCATAGAAACTATACTTACTCCTTTTTTTCTGTCACAATCTATATTCCAGTGTACAAGCAAAACAAATTCCATGTACACAGCTTCAACTTTCCTTTTTTTAACTTTTGTTTTTTACTTTCACTTGCATTCAAAGCAACAGAGAAAGTTAACCGAACTAAACTTTTCTAGGAGGAAACTTTTTCACCTGATGACTTTATTTTTTTATTTTACAAAGTTCCCCGTTCTGTAGGAATCACGTTATATCGTTTTTATGTTTTTTTTATTATTATTATTTATGCGCAGGATTTCTTCCTAATCACTTCTCCGATTTCGTTAAATCGCAAAAAGTAACGTTGACGAACCTATGTAAAATAGTATTGGTTTGATTTTAAAACGTCAATTTTAAGTTTTTTTTTTTTTAAATATTGTTGTTAATTAAGAAGACGAAGGCTAGGTTGTGTGTGATTGGCGATATTTCAGCTTATGAAAATTATGTGCAGGATAACATTACCTCACGGAAAATATTTTTCTGTGTGTGTGTGTGTTTAGTAGCAGTTAGGGGCAGAAGGGACTATGCAAATACCCCTGAAATGTTTCCTACAGTGCCTTGCGTGAGGTCCACCTACGGCACTATTCCCCCTCGGGATTTGATCTGAGAGGAAAGATAAAAGCATTATAAAGACTTAGCAATACTTCTTTCCAAGTTGTCCATCTTATAGATTATTGAAACTTTCATTACTGTACAGTTTTACCGAACTAATCCTCAACTATTTGATAAAACAGAAGCGATTCTCGAGAACCTGAGGAAGTTCCCTCGTCAGAGGCCGCCGTTTGCAGAGGTTTCTCTCCTCTAATGAAAGCAATTTCATCGCCCAGGGCTCAGGGTTAAAAGCAGTCGAGAGAGAGAGAGAGAGAGAGAGAGAGAGAGAGAGAGAGAGAGAGAGAGCGTTTACAAAGTCCCAGCAAATTGAATGCCCCAACTCCTGTTGTCCAGTCTCTCTCTCTCTCTCTCTCTCTCTCTCTCTCTCTCTCTCTCTCTCTCTCTCTCTCTCTCTCTCAGACAAAGTTTGTCTGGCATGATAAGTAGTCGTGGAATTCCGCAAAGTCAATTCGACGAACTGATTTAGACATGTCCTCTTCTCTGCTCTCTTCTTCCTCCTCTCTCTCTCTCCTCTCTCTCTTCTCTTATTTCATTTGAATTTATATATATACACACACATATATATATATATATATATATTATATATATATATATATATATATATATATATATATATATATATATATTATATATGACACATATATTTATATATATATATATATATATATATATATATATATATATATAGATATGGATGTAGTATGTAGTGATTAATTAAGATATGGGTTCAGCAACCAAAAGCCTTTGATCAAAGTAATGAGGAACAACGCACTGTTTTTTTTTCACCGATGGATTAAATTCCTTCGATAGCTTTTTTCCGAGAAGTCGAATGGGTGGGTTTTATATTCCTCGTGTGTTTTTTTTTTTAACCTCTGAGAGTGTTTTACGACTTATGGCCTACTTCATTTGATTGTGAATAATGAGATGTACTCTCTCTCTCTCTCTCTCTCTCTCTCTCTCTCTCTCTCTCTCTCTCTCTCTCTCTCTCTCTCTCCGTATATTTTTGTTATCGATATCGAATTTGGACTTGAAATTATGTCATAATGAATTTCTCTCTCTCTCTCCCTCATCTGTTCTTCTCCCTCTCGCTCTCTCTCTACTCTCTCTCTCTCTTATTTTAACATTCATGGCCCTAGATACATGTTCCATAATCTTCAAATTCGAATATTTCTAATGAAAAAAAAATATTCCCCTTTATATCTTGATTTTTTTTAGTTTATTCTCTCTCTCCTCTCTCTCTCTCTCTCTCTCTGATCCTGAGGGAATCGTGTGATGATAATAGAAAAGAAGAAAATGGCAGACATAAGTAACAAATCCTATTATGCTGTAGAAAATGGATCAGACAATGCAATTTGCCTCGAGCGGGAAAGATGACAGTATTTGTAACACCGTTTTATGAAGCCATGGTCTTCATTATCAGGTGAAGCAGCGTCAAAATGTAATTGTTTGTCGAGTGTGAGAGAGAAGAATAATTCATTTAGATGATCGTCTGCTCCTTAAGTCGGTCGTAGGGTCGGGCGTCACACGTCGTCAGAAACGGAAACTTGTGTCTCCTGTAGTTGATTAGTTTAGGAAGTTCAGTGAACTCGTTAACACTCAAGGAACGGCGTCATCACAGGTTGAGGTCAGTGTCAAAATGAGAGGAGAGAGAGAGAGAGAGAGAGAGAGAGAGAGAGATTTGAGATCACTATGACGTAATTGCCAATTCACAATTTGATGCCAGTAAGGAAATATAAAAGGAGAGAGAGAGAGACAGACAGAGAGAGAGAGACGAGAGAGAGAGAGAGAGAGAGAGAGAGAGAGAGAGAGAGAGAGAGAGAGAGAGAGAGTCCTTTCAATATAGGAGCTTCAGAGTAAGAAAAAATATTTCACAGGAATGCAATTGGCGCCTTTGAAATAAAAGCTCCCTGCTTTCATTATCGTTTCTCATAAAGCTCTTTGTTAAGGAGTCCCCATTAAACGAATTCATTGGAATTGTGTCACCATTTTTGAAGCGTATTTGTTGCTCCGAGATCAGCAATACTGATCCTTCATTATCAAGAAAGAAAAAAAAACACACATATCAGGAGTCCTAAAAATGAAATTGCTTCGATAATATGGTTATCGAATTCATTCTGCATTTCATTTCGCTTTTTGATCTTCCGTTTTTATTGTCCAAACAATTACTCGCTGCCTCTCTTCAGGCAATAATATTGTAACACTTAAGTTCCTAGGGGGTGGGGGTGGGGAAGGAATGCATACCCACCATTTAGATAGGAACGTTAAGTAAGTTTTGGATGTTGTGGAAACTGTGTTCGAGTGTCCTGTAAGAGATATTCTTTGGTTTTAGTTTTTTGCATAAACCGAGAAGAATTTGTGGATTGTTTTCAGGGGAATATTTATCCTTGAGTTGGTACTTTATATAGCCAAGAGACAGTGTTAAGGACGACACCCAACCTTGGTTCCTCTTCTGCAAATACTACATTCCAGGAGGAGAAATGAGGCGATCCACCTGCAGGTGGTTCCGTGTCCTTCCAGTGACAGCGGTGCCTGCTTAAGAGAGAGAGAGAGAGAGAGAGAGAGACATTCGCCAAATTGTACTGGATGAATCTCTCTCCTCTCTCTCTCTCTCTCTCTCTCTCTCTCTCTCTCTAAGTCTTGTTAGGAGTAATTTGCCGTTGCAATTAGGGCCGTGTCTTCTAATGTGTGTGTGTGTGTGGTACAGAGAGAGAGAGAGAGAGAGAGAGAGAGAGAGAGAGAGAATTCAAAAATTGTACTGGATTACTCCAAATACTGGATGCTTCTCTCTCTCTCTCTCTCTCTCTCTCTCTCTCTCTCTAAGTCTTGATAGGAGTAAAATTGCCGTTGCAATAGGGCCGTTGTCTTTTCATTATGGGTGTGTTTGCTGTGTGTGTGTGTGTGTGTGTGTGTACAGAGAGAGAGAGAGAGAGAGAGAGAGAGAGAGAGCGAAGTAAATGTACACGTGCCGGTGACATATATGTGTATATGTGCTTGTTTGTGGTGTATTTATCTATTCACTCTCGGCAGCTCAGCAATACAGTGGTGTAAGAAATTGTATCACTTGGTAAAAAAAAATAAGTCATAACTTTGCAATCGCACCCCTTTTGTGTTCCCTGAAAGTTGCTAATTCTCCAGGAGGAAAGAATGAATATATTGCATTCTCAAGAAAAAGCATCATATTGATGTAAGTAATTAATAGCAATATTTCCCAGTTCTTTGAAACCGAGAGCAATAAAATTTGTCCAATACATTCTTTCAATACTCGTAGTTTTATAGTCTCCGTAGGAGGACGACTGGAGAGAGAGACCTTTGACAAATGGGAAGAGATCAATAACTTTTAATGGTTAAAAATCTCTTCATGAAGAGTCCTTCTTGGAGAGATATGATAGCATTGGTCTCAGATGTCAGCGAAATGTCGACACTCACAGCGCTCCTAAGTCATATTTCAGTGATGAATGCGGTCAAATGAATTACGGCTCTTGAGGCTGTCCATCTCCACAAACATCAGTTAGTTCTATGTTTCCTCCAGTTGGACTTTCCAGGGGAAGGCATTAGTCAAACAAGATTTTTGTGTATCGTCAGTTATAAAAACGAACCTGTTATGGTAAAGATACACTTGAAAAATATATTACCAGCTGAATGGTGTCTCCTCTCCCGGAGGTGGTGGGAGGGGGGTTGGGGTGGAGGGGGGAATTAAATTACCTCCTCGAGGTCCTCCTGCGTTTTAGGGGTGAGATGGAAGCATTCGGAGTCACTGACGACTCGCGCCGGTTGCTTTTCAGAAAATCAAAAACTAAAGAACTGAAAATATCCACTTCTTTTGTGAGAGACGGCATCGTGGATCTTTCAGTAAAGAGGCATCAATTTTGGAAATTGGTTTTTGGTTACTTTGCTAATTATCGTATATTTGGCGCCCCTGTTTATGTATATGTATTCTACTTAAAAAGCACAAAATTAAGCATATCACGTGACTTTGTTTACGAGATAGTCACTGGGAAAGTTCAAAATGAAAGTACAGAATGGTGCCAAGTACTTGCGTGTATTTTACAAGCACAAGCACACACGCACGCGCACACACACCACACACACACACACACACACACACACACACACACACACACACACACAACACACATATATATATATATATATACTATTATATATATATATATATATTATATATATATGTATATATATATATATCTATATATATATATATATATATATATATATATATATATATATATATATATATAATCTATATATATATATATATATATATATATGAGAAGTATGCAAAATTTAAGGATGGAGTCATCCGGTCAGCAGTGACTGTTTGTAGGCATAAATGGGTAATGCTGACGTAGATTAAGAAAAATAGGGGGGGGTTGCAGTAAAAAAAAAAAAAAAAAAAAAAAAAAGAAAAGTGAAAAAGATGCTTGTGAAAGTCAAGAGAGAGGCCTGAGAGAATTGCTAAGTTAGGCGATCGCTAGATAACAGTAACTGCATTGACAAAAAGTGAAGCCCCTATCTGTTTGAATTTACAGAGTGTGGCTAAAGGGACACTGTTTATGCCAGAACAATTCCCAGTTGAAGAATAGAGATTGAATATTGTATTGTATTTCAAAGTAAACATTGTATTTCAATCAGTTCTTTTTCCAGGTATACAATGAGCCATTTCGTATGGACACTTAATATTAATTCCATTACCAACCTATTATTAATTTCATTACCCATCTGATATCAATTCCATCACCAACCCACAGCATTAGAAGCCTAACTAATCATATTATTCGACCACGAAATTCGACGAAAATCCCAATTTGTTAAATCGACCGAATGGTAGAATCGTTTTTCCCGATGAAAATGTTCCGTCCAAAATTTTACCTGCGATGTATAAGTATTCATTCCATTGCATTTGAATATCATTAATCCGAATATCCCGAACATTCGATGAAACTCACTATGCAATAAATAGTAATTATAGGAATAATTTCCGGTCCTATGCAAATTGATTTCACAGGGATAAATGTACGTTTATCTGGCAAATCATTTATATTCCGAATTTTATCGTTCACTTAATTGCGTCATAATAGTCAAATGCGCCATAAGCTGACAATATATTTAATATTTAGGGGAGAGGGTCATTTACACTATATAGTGTTCCTGTAGTTAACACTTTTTGGATTAACTTAACTTCTCGTATCGTTTGTCTAGACAACGAGGGAGACCCATCCATCTACTGTTACAAAATCCTTTTCTTGTAATCGACAAATGAATACCTGTCCCAGGAAGTCACGAGACTTCAAACTATCAAAGAGTTAAGCTACTTAACTGGAGCATTACACTGCATTTGTTGCTGGAGCAGTCAAGGCGACCCCGGGCTGCAAGTTCCAGAGATGCATACAAGTATTGCACCACCACCGGTTTCGTTTTGCCATGCCCTTAGGTCAGGTCAGGTTAGGTTAGGTTGGGTTCGCACATTTTCAGTAAACTTGGGTGTGGGAAACAATGAAATTATTTTCAAGAAGATTTTATGGTAAGTTTTGAAGATATGGCGGCCCGCTTTTTTTCAGGGAAGTGTCCGTCCTTGGTTGCAGTTCGGGAATATCTCCCCGGGCTGCTCAGGACATTAATCTTTATTCAGATGAAAACAAAAGTCTCTCTCAGGATTCCGTGAAGCCTTCATTATTGACAAAGAAATCCTGAATGAAAGTAAACAAAATAAGTGTCTTCACATTAAAAAAAAAAAAGTCAGGCGCGAGGCAAAACAAAAAACAAATAAGATAAAAAAAAATACTAAGAACAAGGCCAGATGTACGAAAATAAATCTGTAAGAAGAGAAGAAAATGAGAGAAACGTAATTCTGTTGTCACAAGAGACCCCGTGGGGCGGGGGCAATAGATGAATAGGAGGTAATGAGCCTGAAAGCCTGAAGCTAAAATTTTAGCCAACGTTTCCCTTCCGACCAATATCGGCCGATGTTACGGCTGTTGCAGTCTATGGCGGCTGAGGGGGTTGGGGCCGGGTTTGTGGGGGGGGGGGGGGGGGGGGGGGGGGGGGGGGGGGGGGGGGTGTTTCTTCAAAATTGCGTCTATAGAAAATTACGCTCCCGTCTGTGGGCTGAATGTGAATATCCCGAATCATTGGGAGTTCTTTGAAGAGTAGTCTCTCTCTCTCTCTCTCTCTCTCTCTCTCTCTCTCTCTCTCTCTCTCTCTCTCTGTCGTAGAATGTGCCATCTTGAGAAGAACCTCGTCCTTATTATTCTCTTTGTCTTTCCCCTGTATCTCTGTATTTTTTTTTTTTTTTTTCGTGTCTTTTTAATAAGTTCCTACCCTTTTTTCTGCCCAGTTTCTAGACCGAATCCATTTTTCTCCAACGAATCAGAAACTTCATCCGAGAGCAGAGTCTGCGGAAACCCAGATTAAACTCGGTAGAGTTACGCAAACCTTGTGGCTGACTCATGAGGAATTGTTCTTCTTGGCGGAACTAAAACAAGACTTCGAGCTCCGTAATTCCATCAGGAACAGAGAGAGAGAGAGAGAGAGAGAGAGAGAGAGAGAGAGACACTGAACGCAATGCTAATTTCGAGGGAGTTTTTCTTTCTTCTGCTCTGCCATACTATACGTTTTCTCCGTAGAGGCCAGTGACGTCTGTGCAACTCATGCGGTGCACTGAAGGCATAACTTAAGGGTCTTTATCAGCGTCTCTTCGGCCCCTAGCTGCAACCCCTGTCGTTCCTTTTACTGTACCTCCGTTGACATTCTCTGCCAATTTTTTAATAGTGCAACTTCCAAGTTTTCCTTCTGTTACAACTCCCAAACCTTTTTACTGTCAAATTCTATTTTTATAGTTGAATGACCTCATAGGTCCCAGCGCTTTGCCGTGGGCCTAAATTCTGTTTTCTGTTCTATTCTACACTATGGTTTTGGACGGGGAGGAACTGCCCTGCAACTCTGTCGTTTTCTAGCGTCGTAACTTCGTAGTTCAATGACGGAAGTGGTTATTCATCCAAGTGGTTCGTAGTCTTGATCATCTGCCCATATCGACTAGTCAGAAGAAATGTCGGTGCACAGATTACTATCGCATTTCCTAAGTTTCAAAGGAATGTATGGCATAGTTGATTTTGAATATCAAGAAAGGTATATATTCCTTATATGGCTAGTATTGTATTGTATTTTTTTATTATGACTAAAAAATCCGCAACAATCAGTTTCAACAAAACATTGTTATTATTGATTTAGTTTAGGTATTTGTTTAAACGCAGATATTTTCTTTATCTTAATGTGTTCCTCGGCAGGTAAAGAATTCTAAAAGTGAAAGTGGCTGTTGATGACTCCATATTGTCTTCATATTCACATTGTATTAGAAAGGAAAGGGACAGTCATTTATCGCCCTACATCCCTAACTTCAACTTGCACTTCTCTTCTTCTTCTTTGTGGTGGAATGTGCCACTTGGATAATGCCTAATAGTCATGACTGATTGAGCAGAGTGAGACGACGTCTGACCCCAGAATCATATCTCTGCTTTTCGCCGCTTTCACGAGCTGCTCTGAAATGTCTTGAGGGCCTCATATACGTAATTAATCAGTGATTAGCTGTCAAGTCGTTCTGGGAGACACAGACAAAGACAACGGCTGGGCGTCTTTTGTTTATTAGCTGGATAGTAGTCGTACGTGGAATGCATAACTAAGGGAGATTGCGAGGTTGTATGTC
>NC_087211.1:5891977-5964477 GCF_015104395.2 Macrobrachium nipponense | reverse complement strand
AAGAGGGTAGATATAAGAGTAAGGTGAAGGATCTCTCTCTCTCTCTCTCTCTCTCTCTCTCTCTCTCTCTCTCTCTCTCTCTCTCTCACACACACACACGACCACAACCAATCATATCGTAAACTGCCCACCTACACGGATATCCCATAAAGAAGCGAAATTAGCAGTCGACAAAGAACTCTGCTGTGAAAAATACGCAGACGTCTATAAATAAGTGAGTGACTAGGCCGTGTCGAGCCCAGCATAAGAATGGGAGCACGTCCCTCCTGCCAATGGAAGCAGAGAGGCGCTGAATCAAGATGCAAGTGCCTGGCCAGCCGGAGTCGCCAGACAAGCACAACAAATGGGTTCCTCGGCGGGATGCAGAATTCATACGACTCGTGGGCTGAGTTGAGAAGAAGAAGAAGAAAGAAGAAGAAGTAGGCGTGAGGGAAGCTATAGAGAGGTTGTGACTCTACGTTTTTAAGCTGATTTAGACGAGTAGTGGACAGACCTCAAGAAGACGAAGAAGAAGAAATAAACAAAAGAATTATGCGTTAAGTGAGAGAAGGACTAGCAGACATAAGAGGATATAAACAAAGGAATTATGCGTATCGCAAGAGAGATGTGGATAAATTCTCAGTCTGAATATCTATTTCAGATAACGTAAGAATGAAGGCAGAAAATATTTACAAAACAAATTAGAAAGTTCCAAGCAAATAGTGGTATAGAAAGTAACAGACAGACAGACAGACAGACAGACAGACAGACGTGTTCATCCGTATAATAATCTTTGATCGATGGATGACACATCAACAATTTGTTCAGTCGTAAATCGAACTTCTTTTTTCGTCACGTGTTGGGACTTATACAAATGAACCCTCTTTTATTTTCATTTTGTTCCTATTTAGTATAATTCTTGAGATACGAAGCCCTCTTAATTAAAAGCAAATACCTGAGCAAACTTGATCTTTATAATGGCAAATCCAGCGGATGAAATGGGCAATTACCAGTTAGTTACCAATCGTAGTAGCATCATAAATGAAGTTCATGTATTCATGAGATAGATACGGAGACGAGAGTCAACTTTTAAAGTTCTATTTATTCATATTTCCAATAGATCAGAAGATAGAAATCCAATATATTCGGAAAAAACAATTATAGCAAATAGACTAAAATCTCTGTGTTACCAAGATGTTTCTGTTAACGTAATTATAATGGTGTAATAAAACAGATAACTGTATTACTTTATATATTTCGTCGCCAGTGATAATGTAACCATTGCTAATGTTGCTTAAATCATATGAACGAGCATTAGAAGAAATTTTTTTGGAGGTAATGATCGAGCTATTATAATTCTTGAGAAAAAGTTAAACCAGGAAGTTGATATTTTCAATAATAGGTAACGTTTATCTCAGTTCAAATAAAGGTTTTATTAGTTTGAAATAAAGGCCATTATAGGAGGATATTTCCTTATCTGAAATAGAGATATCCCTGACAAAACTCACGAAAAATAAATAATACTGAAAGGGGCGGGTGTTTTATGTGAATTCTACTACATGCGTCATATACAACCTGTTATTATTATTATTATTATTATTATTATTATTATTATTATTATTATTATTATTATTATTATTATTATTATTATTACTTCCTGCAGGAAGGTATGACTTTTAACGAAACGTGAAAAAAGAGCATTTTGTTGCACGTAAGGTAAAGACTGACCTAACGACTCCCTCGCCAAATGTGTGAAATTATTATTCCTTATAATTAAATGATTGACGCTAAAGTTAATGGCTTCAAACTTCCGACGTCATAAAAGTCATTTTTAATGGACGAAAAAAAATGTGTTGATGTAAAAAAACCTGTCTCGGGAGGGAATCAGTAAACCCTTAAAAATTAAGTGTATTTGATTCCAGGGACTTGGTGGCTACAGAAAAATTGGCTTAATTGTCTAGAATCCCCAGACGCCTTCTTCTAGATGACTGCGGCACTCGGCAGTTCAGCAATATCTTGGCCCCCACTGGATGTGTGGTCCTGACAAGGTTAGTAGACAGAAACATGTTTCTTGATCTAATCCTATCTATGACATGGCATACTGACTGAAAATAAATTATTATTTTTAGATAGATAAAAGACGAAAAATAAACGTTACAATAGATTGCATAGTAAGAATGTCAAGCATAAGGCAGCTTGGAGAAGCGAAGTTTTCCTTACTTGACAAAAAAAAAAAAAAAAAAAAAAAAAAAAAAAAAAAAAAAAAGGAAAAAGGACTCACAGATTAATCAGTAACAGAGCAAGAAGATTACTCTGTTGTTCCAAAAAAAAAAAAAAAATCTATATTTTTTCATCGATGAGCATACATTGCTATTATTATTATTATTGTTATTATTATTATTTTTTGTCTATCACAGTCCTCCAATTCGATTGGGTGGTATTTATAGTGTGGGGTTCCAGGTTGCATCCTGCCTCCTTAGGAGTCCATCACTTTCCTTATCATGAGCGCCGTTTCTAGGATCACACTCTTCTGCATGAGTCCTGGAGCTACTTCGGCCTCTAGTTTTTCCAGATTCCTTTTCAGGGCTCTTGGGATCGTGTCTAGTGTTCATATGCTTATGGGTATAATTTCCACTGGCATATCCCATATCCTTCTTATTTCTATTTTCAGGTCTTGATACTTATCCATTTTTTCCCTTTCTTTCCCTTCAACTCTGGTGTTCCATGGTATTGCGACATCAATGAGTGATACTTTCTTCTTAATTTTGTCAATCAACGTCACGTCTGGTCTATTTGCACGTATCACCCTATCTGTTCTGATACCATAGTCCCAGAGGATCTTTTCCTGGTCGTTTTCTATCACTCCTTCAGGTTGGTGTTCGTACCACTTATTACTGCAAGGTAGCTGATGTTTCTTGTACAGGCTCCAGTGGAGGGCTTTTGCTACTAAATCATGCCTCTTTTTGTACTGGTTCTGTGCAAGTGCCGGACATTCGCTTGCTATGTGGTTTATGGTTTCATTTTTCGTATTGCACTTCTTACATATGGGAGAGATGTTATTTCCATCTATCGTTCTTTGAACATATCTGGTTCTTAGGGCCTGATCTTGTGCCGCTGTTATCATTCTTTCAGTTTCCTTCTTGAGCTCTCCCCTCAGTAGCCATTGCCACGTGTCATCGCTGGCTAGTTCTTTAGTCTGTCTTATGTATTGTCCGTGCATTGGTTTGTTATGCCATTCCTCTTTTCTGCTTGTCCTTCTCCTGTCTTTGTATATTTCTGGGTCTTCGTCTACTTTTATCAGTCCTTCCCATGCACTCTTTAGCCACTCGTCTTCACTGATTTTCATATATTGCCCCAGTGCTCTGTTCTCGATGTTGACACAGTCCTCTATGATTTGTAGTCCCCTCCCTCTTTCCTTTCGTGTTATGTATAGTCTGTCCGTATTTGCTCTTGGGTGTAGTGCTTTGTGTATTGTCATATGTTTCCTCGTTTTCTGATCTATGCTGCGAAGTTCTGCCTTCGTCCATTCCACTATTCCTGCGCTGTATCTGATTACTGGCACTGCCCATGTGTTTATGGCTTTTATCATATTTCTGGCGTTGAGTTTTGACTTGAGTATCGCCTTGAGTCTCTGCATATATTCTTTCCTGGTCGTGTCCTTCATCTCTTGGTGTTTTATTATTATTATTATTATTATTATTATTATTATTATTATTTTATTATTATTCTTTCGGTCGTGTCTCATGTCTTGGTGTTTTATTTATTATTACTATTAGTATATTATTATTATTCTTTTGGTCTATCACAGTCATCCTAATTCGAATTTTATTACTCTGTGCGCTGTTTCTAGGAGCACAATCATTCGCATGAGTCCTGGAGCTATTATTATTATTATTATTATTATTATTATTATTATTATTATTCTTTTGGTCTATCACAGTCATCCTATTCGAATTTTCTTACTCTGTGCGCTGTTTCTAGGAGCACAATCATTCGCATGAGTCCTGGAGCTATTATTATTATTATTATTATTATTATTATTATTATTATTATTATTCTTATTGTATTATTGTTATTATTTTATTATGATTATTATCATTATTATATTCAGAAGAAAAAGTAAAAATAAAACAGAAAGAAGATATTGTTCATCACTTATTAAAACAGAAAAATAAATTAACAAATTAATAATGAATGAAAAAAATATGTAAGTAAAATATTAAAATGCAAGAAAGGAAATTAGATGATAGGCAAAAATAAGCGGCGATCGGATGGGTATAACTAGGTCATAGGTTGCATATTGAAAGTATGGTGGATCAAGAAGCTTAACATTTAAATAAGATTGAGCGTTTTCCTTCGTAAGGGTTAAGAATAGGCGTAGCAGTTAAGCGTAATATTCAGCAGCGAACTACGCAAGATGGTCAATATGAAACGAAAGAGAACTGAGAACCTCAGCCTCAGAAATACTTCACCGAAAGTCATTACTCCGAGATGCCTAGAGGAACCATTTGGCAAAAGTTGACCCTTCAGGAGGACACAAAGGCTTAGGAGAGAGAGAGAGAGAGAAGAGCGAGCGAGGTGCACCGAGATAGAGAGAGAGAGAGAGAGAAGAGAGAGAGAGAGAGAGAGTTTGCAGACATGAAAGAGAAGTACTATGCATGACGGTTCGTTGCCATCATCAAGGAAGAGAAGAAGAAGAATTATCCGGAACGGAGCAAAACAAAAGAACGACGAGAAGCGTTTCTTTGAGAGAGAAGAAATACGAGAAAAAAAAATTGCTTGCTGTCGTCATGCTTCATTACTCTTGCTGTAAAGGATGGAAGAAAAACGCCATCAGACAATGTTCCTCCTTTCTGGGGGAATTTCGTTTTATTTATTTTTCTTATTTTCCCGTGGCTGTACTACAGAAGGAAAGGCAAATTGATCGCCAGGGGGAACGTGAATGTTTAAGTGTCAGTGCGTACTCTCTCTCTCTCTCTCTCTCTCTCTCTCTCTCTCTCTCTCTCTCCGGTTCTACCCCTTTTCAAAGTCACTATTTGTCCCCTGCGTGTAATCCATTTTTTCATATTCCACCTCATTTTTTTTTTTTTTTTTTTTTCGTAAGAGGGACACGTTATTAGGCCTCATAGAAAGGGGAATTTATTATTCTTAATCCAAATCTAAATCCGATAGGCCGGCGGCAGCCCAGCTGTCAAATGGGTATCCGATTAGTCTTATTGAGCGCCCTCCTTGCTCGGAACGAGGAAGACCGGATACGCACTTTTGTTGTTGAGAACTTTTGGCCTATTTTTCGGGCGTTCGCATCCCTCGCCGGTTCCCCAATAAGCTTTTTATTATTATTATTATTATTATTATTATTATTATTATTATTATTATTATTATATATATATATATATATATATATATTATATACTATATAAATATATTAATATATATATTTATATATATATATAATATTTATATATATATATATATATATATATAATATATATATATAAATATATTATATATATATATATATATAATATAAATATATATATATATATATATATATAACATCTATATATATTATTATTAATTAATTATTACTATTATATATATATACATATATATATATATATATATTTATATATATGATATATATATATATATAATATATATATATATTATATATATATATATATATATTATTTATATATATATATATATTATATATATATATAGTTTCAACTCATAGTTCTGATTTATCTGCCGTACGAAAGTGTGCGTGCACAATCTCTTCCTCACGAAGCAGCACATATGATGCTCTCAGTGTTTTATTATAAGATATTTATTTTCCTTCATTTCTCAGTGCCCCTGAGGGTTTCCATACTGACATTCGCTCAGACAAGAAGATCGCCTGGAATATGCAATGGATTTCAGTCCCAGAGATAGATTACTGGGTAAGTGTAAGGTCTTGAAGTGTTTTTGAGATCAGGGCATTCGTCCATGTGCTTATCTTATGTTACGTATGTGGATTATGTTTTCCTTGTATATATATTCATACTTTATCATATATCTTTGCTTTCGTCTCCTTTCAAATCTTTTGCAATGAAGTAGTTCTCTCCTAGAGTGACCACGCATTACATAAGTCATATTCGCGACTATTTAGAAAATTGATATAGAGGTGGCGGTATCTTGAAGTATGCGCAAAAAAAAAAAAAAAAAAACATAGGAGAACAAAATGATAAGAGCATCGTAACCCTTCCTGTTCAACTGAATAAACAAAAAAAAATTTTGGCTTAAAACTTTGGGAGAGACAAAGGCCATTTCACGGAGCCTTTACGCTGAGCGCCCTGCCAGGTAGGTAGACGCTTTCAGATTAGACTGACAGGAAAGTTCCAGCCCATGAAAGCGTTTTGCCGTTTTCCGCCACGCCGTTGGACTTTTGAACAGCGTCCATTCACAGGATGTCGTGCAATTGAAACTTCTTCAGAAGTTCAATCGGAGATGCAGTGGATTACTACAATAATACAATTCTATGTATTTTAATAATTTACTTGCATTATTTTGTTATGTATCAATTCAGTTTAGTTTTTATTTTTTCATTAATAAGGGAGATCTTTTCTTTGTGTATTTTCCTTCTTGCTAATGAACACCATATTCTTTGGAAGCTTGAATTTGAAGTCCTTGGCCCTTGTGGAGGGCTTCCTCCGTATGAGTAAGGTCCATCTTCGGGATAATAATGATAGTAATAAGAGAGTAATTTTATTCAAGCACACTACTCTACAATTTTGCAGTTTCATTTCCGTAAAATATATCAGATCTTAAAACTGTAAGTGGTGTACTAAATTATATAGGAATTCTAATTCACCTTTGTAATATTCCTGGTATTTCTTTTTCTGGGATCGTGAGAGAGAGAGAGAGGGAGAGAGAGAGAGAGAGAGAGAGAGACTTTGGCTACGTGTACCCTTGATATCTCGTTGGACCAACAATTTTTCATCTTGACAAACAAAGTGGCATGCATTTTGCAGAAAGGAAAAGACTAATTTCAATCACCTCCTCGCTGCTGTTAAGTAAGGAGTCAATATGGCGACGAGGATCTTGCCATACAACGATATTTGCACTGAACCGGTCAAGAAGCTGTGGCCTCATCTCGAGAGCAAACTAGAGACCCGGGATTATTTACTAAGCTCAGTCAACAAGAGGTCACAGTCATTCATTGACACGGTATATTTATGCTACTTTAACAGAGATACTTAAAAGAGCACAGTGGGTTTTTTTTTCTGAAAGAGGAAATTATTAAAAAGAATAATTATTTTTACTTTTCTCTAAAAATGAATAAATAAATAAATTCATAATAGCTATTCTTTATAACGGGTTCATCTTGTGAATGATAATAATTTATTTAATTTTTTCGATTAATGTCATTAGAAACATTTGCATTTTGCGTTTAAAATGGAATACAAATGAATTTACCCTTTTTTTTTTAGATTCTAATATTGTCCCAAGTTTGTATTCCAAAAGGATGTTTGGAATCAGAACTTCAGGTATTCAAAAATTTTCTGTCAAGTTGTCAACAAACCTGGCTTCCATTCGTTAGCTAAGTAGGGACTAAGGTACTTCACTAAAGATAGCATTTTAAACATTATGAGAATCATTTATAAGCTGTTCAAAACCAGTCAAAAATCATCCATTAGTATTGATCACATTTCATGAAAGTATAACAATGCATTCCTAGCGTTAGAATTAAGAAGGAAAACCTTTCATAAACTTCAAAACCACTGGCATTTATCACATTTCTCGGAATAAAGAGGACATGGAGGCAACTAAAATGTGAAGAAATATAAAGTCTCCAATTTAAGGAGGAAATAGAAGTTGAATCCGACAGAAAAAGACTTGAGGTAAAGGCAATCTGTGGTCCTTTCGTTAAAGGCTAACGAGGCACCCGTGGGACAGAAGCTTGTGGTTTTCTTAGCTTTTTCCCTAACCTGGAGGTCAGTCCTTCAAACATTTATCGTTGTATTTACTTCGTCGTGACTTGTCCTCTGTGTGGAGTATCAGAGTTTGCTGAATTTTATTTCGATTCCCTGTAGGTTTAATTCGTTATGTGGGATAGTTTGCCTAATGTATTTGCGGAGTCTTCTGACCTCCAGATACTGATTGATGAGCAGATTCACTCCTGTTCTCTGATGACGTCTCCTGAATTTCAGGTGTATCGGTTTTATTCTCCATTTCCTCACAATTACTTATATATCACCTTTCCCTATAACTTGCCTCTCTCTCTCTCTCTCTCTCTCTCTCTCTCTCTCTCTCTCTCTCTCTAGGCTGATCTCACTGTGGAGCCCTCTTGGGTTTGTTATAGTCTGTTGTTTCTTCTGTCCGTAAGGGTTTTCAGCTGAAGATATAGAAAGAAAAAAAAGAAAGTTAAATAGGCCGGTCTGACAAAAGAGACTGAGAGTCCTTAAACTGGGATTTTGGTCAAAAGGCCTAGAACAGACCTCGGGAACAATGATAGTAAAATCACCAACGTCCTTCAGCAGGATGACCAAATAAAAAGTTAGGACTCAGGGAAAGCCATAGTTCAATCTCGCTTAAGAAAATGCACCAATAGTCGTAGAGAAAAATGTGATTATAAATAATTTATAAGTATTCGTAGCTTTGGTTTTACTATTCATTGTTAAAAGAAAGGAATGCCAATTGATAAGGCAAATGCTATCCTTTCAGTCTATTGTTTGAAAACGGTAGTGAAATAGTTAATTAGAAAAGTATTATCCTTCTACCGGAACAGGCTGTTTAGTCGAATAGTAGTTGATTAGATTAGAATTTTCTTTTAAATCTGTAATTTAAAAAAAGTAGTGGAATAAATTTCGTTGGTTAGATCATTGATCATTGTTACCCTGTCATCGGAACAGGCTGTCTGAGAACATACATGAAAAATAATTGCTATTTAGATCAGACATCTTCCATCTCATGTCTCTCGTTCATTGTCAATTATTCTCTCATTATTGTCCGTTTTATGTATCCATTTTCATAACAAATTCTTTGATTTTCTAACATATAATCGAATGTTCTTATGTACTCTGAATAGAAGAAAATATGATATAAATAAGACAAAAATGGAACAAAACGTTAGACAAAGCACCAGAAAATCCAGGTTGCAGGAAACGTTCTGGCAGTGGTCTCGAAAACCCGTGGGAAAAGGCGGCTGGAGATTTTTGGCGGTTGAGGTAAAGAAAGAAGGAAATAAATAAAGTATTAGGCTTTTGTGGGTCTCTCAGATTCGTATGATATTTTAGGAAGGGAAAATAAAAAGGACAGGTTCTGTGTAACGTAAGTTTTAAGACGATATGTAAAAAATGCTTTGGATATATAAACTTAGAAGCATGAGAGGTAAAAGTGAATTTTACATAGGATAAAAAGTAAGAGGAAATGTTTTAAAAAGTCCTTTAATTTTATTTTCTCTTTATTTCACAGTCTAACTCTCTTGGTGTCTGCACCATTCATTGTATAGTAGCCTGGTAAAAAAAAGAATGTTCATTAAGTAAAGAAATAATTACCAGAATTTTTATAAAAAAATCTGGAAATTCTTCAAGAATTGCAAAACAAGAATGAATACTCATTAGTGTTTAGTATTAGAGTCAAATTAGGAAAATAATCACCTCTTTTTGGTTTTTATAGTAATCGAAATAATAATGAAAGTAATATCTGAGAAAAGGTAAAACCATTGCCTTAACTTCACAAAAGGAATGCAATTAATTCAAACCTGGTTCATGTTGAAGGTCTGAATATAGTATTTTAGATGCCCAAAAAATCGAAATTAAAAAATGTTTAGTTTGGAGTTTCAATCAGATTTTAGACAACAAAACTGAAAATCTGTTTATTTGAGTAAGTCAGTGAGATCAATTGAATCATTCATACCTGAAGATGTTAGTTGGTTGTGAAAACTACAGGAATAAGTTTCGTTTTCGTGTTTATTTACAAGTGGCAACCAAATTACGAGTTTATGTTTCCTCAAAAGAACTTTATATGGTCTGACTCGCATTCATGGAATGTCAACTTGTCATGTAAATGAAAATGAGCTTTAAATTGGCGACAAAAATTAAGATTTTACGGTTCTGCCTTCTGGGGAAATCAGCTACTGAAGGCTACTTCGTAGAGACTGCCATCCTCTGGTCATTGAAAAATTCCTCAAGAAAACAGATTCCACGGGAAATTAAAGAGAAATGGTTATTGAGCCTTTATTTTCTTCATATATTTTAGACAGGAGCATTTTAAATAGCCGTGATTGTAAACTGCTTCTGTCAGCTGACACGTGACACAACTGTTAGAATATAAAGATACTCTCATTTGAATTTGACAGCAACAACATTTGATCCGATTTCCATTTTTTTTTATTGTATATTGACAGTTTAAGTCTGATTTTCATTGTCACTCTGCAGTTATGTCACTGCAGATATGAAAGAAGTTAGTTCGTCACTCGAGAAACATATTGAACTCCATTTCAAGTTATTTCAGATCCATTCTTCAAACTTTCAAGAAATATGTGGCACGAAAAATGACACTATGCGGAGCCTCCATTGTGGCCGAAGTCGCTGGTCAACCACAGAGTATTTCACCTGACGCCCAGGGAAGTCGCCCATTGTTCCTGGAGACGCATTAGACGTCCACCCAATCTGTTCACCACGTTCATGGGGCGCCGTTATAAGGGATCCTATCAACGAGACTAATGTTTATAGGCTGAGCGGCGAACCAACCAATCAGCGCTCGGAATGTCCAGTAATCGCCGGAGCTCACGGTGTTGAGGAAGTTTATCGTTATTATCGTAGGTTTTGGTAATAATCTAGCGATAGTAGCATCACCATAATAATTTTAGACGACGTGGTAGATTCTGTGGAAGTGTTCGTTGTTGACGGGATGGTGTGGAAATTAGCGGCAGCAAAAAAAAAAAAAAAAAAACGCTTTGGGGCCGGTGTCTTCTGTAAACATGCCACGGACTGACAGTATTTTGGAGTTCACTTCAGCATCAGGCCAATGTGTAGCAAATACCTTGATTGGATGGATGCCATGTAGCCAGGTGGTGTATCTAAAATCTTAACATTTTAGGTCACATTTAATCAGTTACATTTCCAAATATAACAATAATTCAGTTACAATTACAAATATGAATATAATTCTCCCATCGGTTGTCGCCCTGTGAAGAAGGATACTAGCCTGCAGTACCTGTGAGCAGCTCAAGAAAGCCCTTGTTGATGGCAGGCTGCCTGGAACAGCATTCCTTCACCTTGCACAAGAACGGAAGGCAAATAATAAGCTCGTACTTGAGGCTTCCAGTGGCTGGAAGAGTGCTATAATTAGCCAAGACAAATAGACCGTTAGTGTAGCCTCGCACTTACTGCAGACCACGCCATGTCCTCGTCTTTCTTCTGTTAGTTTGGCGTTCTACAAGTGCTGATTGTGGAGGCACAGTCTTCTCAACATTGCCAGCCTTCCCCCGGCCCCCCACCTGACATTACTCCTTGTAAGTGGCCCCTGTCCGCCTATGAATCAATGCAACTGACTAGAATGCACAACTATCTTCTTCTATACACAACAGTTGATTGCTCTACACAACTGGGTACCCCATGCTGCAACAACTGAGTACTACTCTACACAACTCATCCACAAGACCAGAATTCTCAGCTTTTGGTGAGTACAGCCGTTAACCCTCTATATCATGACTTTTCACTCATTGATGAGTGTTTGTTTATGTGTCAACCATCATTCTCTTCATCATCAGAATCATTATTCACATATATTTGTTAGGATTATTAGTAGCATATTTCAGGTCTTTATGTTTATGAAGTAGTTACGGCAGCATTGATATTCATGAATTTTTAAAAATATGTTTTTCATTAATCACTTTGACATTAATCATAGTTTGCTAATTTATTTAGTTTATTACCTGCATTCTCCTCGTCTGTTATTGTTTATTAAGTGTGTGACGATATTCAGGGTAGGCTCCACTTTGGAGGGGTGCCGATCGTAAAAATATTTGCCAAAAATACACTAATCAAGACAGGCTAATGAATTTATCAGGCATTATTAGCACTATAATAACGCATATTCTCTGTGAGTTTTATCATCCTACAGGGAAAATGAATGATTTTAAGAAAAAAAATGATTTTAAGAAAAAAAATGTACTGAAGGTCATTTGGTGATCGGTGAGAAACTACAGTCTTGAATAGAAATTCGGTCTGACAGAATGTTGGTATATTCCCTTGGAACATGCACATAAATCATTGGGTATCAAAATATAACAGTAAATAAGCACGTAACAAAAAAAAAAAAAAAAAGAGAGCAACAACTGAAGCGAAAGCGCAGCCGATAAATATGCAAATCGCAAATATAAAAAAAAATATTATAGTATCCCTCTTAATTGGTCGATGTCTTTTATACGTTTTCTACGAGTAGTTTCATCTCAGAAAACTATTTTAGGGGTATCTAAACAAATTTTTCAAGTTTCTTGTCCTCAGTAAAAAATCGCTTTTTCGCTTTTTTTCTCTGGTTTGTTTTTTTTCCGGGAAGGGGGTGGGGGGGGGGGAGGTATTTCTTTGATTGTCCTACATAATATAATTTTTAGATGTTTTAGGCTATCAAGTGACATAATAACTACAATCTCTCCGAAGGTTTTGTACCTAAATCGAGGTTTGAATTTTTTCTGAATATTTCTTCCTAGCTATAGCCTTATTTTTCGGCGGGGCTTTCGCTGAACTAACCTGAAGTTGTTGCTCTTTTTTTTGTTATTACGGGCTTACTTACTGTTCTATTTTGATAATACTTTTTGTGCATGTTCTAGGGGGATATACAAACATTCTGTCAGACCGAATTTCTATTCAAGACTGTAGTTTCTCACCGATCATCAAATAACCTTCAATACAAGGGGCCCTGAATTTCACATTTTTTTTCGTAAAATCATTTATTTTCCCTGTAGGATGATAAAACTCACAGAGAATATGCGTTATTATAGTGCAATTAATGCCTGATAAATTCATTAGCCTGTCTTGATTAGTGTATTTTTGGCAAATATTTTTACGATCTCTTACGATCGGCACCCCTCCAAAGTGGAGCATACCCTTCATTTTCAGAAATGATTTGCATGAGTCGCCATTATCGTCATCAATATTCTTGATTCCAGCGTTGTTGTTATTATTATTATATTTTTTTTTTTTTTTTTTTTTTTTTTTTTGCTCTATCACAGTCCTCCAATTCGACTGGGTGGTATTTATAGTGTGGGGTTCCGGGTTGCATCCTGCCTCCTTAGGAGTCCATCACTCTTCTTACTATGTGTGCCGTTTCTAGGATCACACTCTTCTGCATGAGTCCTGGAGCTACTTCAGCCTCTAGTTTTTCTAGATTCCTTTTCAGGGATCTTGGGATCGTGCCTAGTGCTCCTATGATTATGGGTACGATTTCCACTGGCATATCCCATATCCTTCTTATTTCTATTTTCAGATCTTGATACTTATCCATTTTTTCCCTCTCTCTCTTCAACTCTGGTGTCCCATGGTATTGCGACATCAATGAGTGATACTTTCTTCTTGACTTTGTCAATCAACGTCACGTCTGGTCTGTTTGTACGATATCACCCTATCCGTTCTGATACCATAGTCCCAGAGGATCTTTGCCTGATCGTTTTCTATCACTCCTTCAGGTTGGTGCTCGTACCACTTATTACTGCAAGGTAGCTGATGTTTCTTGCACAGGCTCCAGTGGAGGGCTTTTGCCACTGAATCATGCCTCTTTTGTACTGGTTCTGTGCAAGTGCCGGGCATTCACTTGCTATGTGGTTTATGGTTTCATTTTTCGTATTGCACTTCTTACATATGGGAGATGTTATTTCCATCTATCGTACTTTGAACATATCTGGTTCTTAGGGCCTGATCTTGTGCCGCTGTTATCATTCCTTCAGTTTCCTTCTTTAGCTCTCCCCTCTGTAGCCATTGCCAATTGTCATCGCTGGCTAGTTCTTTAGTCTGTCTCATGTATTGTCCGTGCATTGGTTTGTTGTGCCAGTCCTCTGTTCTTTCTGTCTTTCTCCTGTCTCTGTATATTTCTGGGTCTTCGTCTACTTTTATTAGTCCTTCTTCCCATGCACTCTTTAGCCACTCGTCTTCACTGGTTTTTAGATATTGCCCCAGTGCTCTGTTTTCGATGTTAACGCAGTCCTCTATACTTAGTAGTCCTCTCCCTCCTTCCTTTCGTGTTATGTATAGTCTGTCCGTATTTGCTCTTGGGTGTAGTGTTTTGTGTATTGTCATATGTTTCCTTGTTTTCTGATCTATGCTGCGGAGTTCTGCATTCGTCCATTCGACTATTCCTGCGCTGTATCTGATTACTGGCACTGCCCATGTGTTTATGGCTTTTATCATATTTCCGGCGTTGAGTTTTGACTTGAGTATCGCCTTGAGTCTCTGCATATATTCTTTCATATTATTATTATTATTATTATTATTATTATTATTATTATTATTATTATTATTATTATTATTATTATTATTATACATGCTCCGTGGCATGTATACTGATGTGCATTGCTGTTTATAAAATACACGTCACCATTTTTGGATATTTTCTTTTTATTTCTCTTTAATGACTTGTGTGGAACAGTTGGTAGCGCCCTGGATTTTCTTTTGACAGACCGGGGTTCGATCCCGATGTGAGCCAGGAATTTATTTATGTGGAACACGTGCCCTTGTTCTAATCTTACATACACACATATTTATGTATGTACTAATACATGTGAGTGTGTTTGTGTGTTTACTAGTACCATCTGTATGGGAATCAGGCGCAGACAAATTGCTTCCGTGAAAAACCTGTTTTGCGAACCCATTACTGAATGCTCTGCAGCGTCCCTTCGTCCCCTAGCTGCAACCCCTTTCATTCCTTTTACTGTACCTCCGTTCATATTCTCTTTCTTCCATCTGACTTTCCACCCTCTCTAACAGTTGTTTCATAGCGCATATGAGAGGTTTTCCTCATGTTACACCTGTCAAACCTTCTACTCTCAGTTTCCCTTTTAGCGTTGAATGACCTCAAAGGTCCCAGCGATTGGCATTTGGCATAAATTCTCTATTCCGATTCCAGTTCTCAACTGGAATAGATGCCTTATATGCGGTTTATGTTGCCAATGCATTACATGACTGTGGAAAATAATCCAGGTTACTGTGAACAGAAAGAGCGACGCCCCTGAGGACAGTCGAAGAAGCCTCAAGGAACCCCGAAATTATCTTGAGCCTCAATTGAGATTAATCGGCCAATTGGACTTTGTAAGTTTGCAATGACCAACTACAGTTGGGGAACAAGTGGAGGTGATTCGGATAGTTGCCGCAGCGGTGAGGTCTCTCTCTGGAGTTCTGAGAACAACGTTTAACTAGTTCGGGTACTTATGAGAGAGAGAGAGAGAGAGAGAGAGAGAGAGAGAGCTGTAGGTCTTTTTAAAAGTTGATAATGCTCTCTCTCTCTCTCTCTCTCTCTCTCTCTCTCTCTCTCTCTCTCTCTCTCTTATTAACTATTCTTTTTACCAAACAAGGGATGGTTATATATATAAAACAAAAAGAGAGATAGAGAGAGCACGAAATGACTCCCACAATTGCTATAACTTACGGCCTTTTGTGTCACATGAATTTCCATTTGAAAAGTCATCGCCTGCGAGTGTTGGTTTACTGCGGAAGTGTCACAGTTTGCAATGAAATATTTAGGCCTTTGCGGCATTTATTTTCCGCAGAGAGAGAGGCTCTCTCTCTCTCTCTCTCTCTCTCTCTCTCTCTCTCTCTCTCTCTGAAGTGGTCGATGCAACTCATTAGTGCCAGACAGGAGGCTGATATTAATAGAACAGTCATCAGGGCCCGATGCCAATATCCAGAGGTTTCCGGAAAAATATTTTTATGGGAATTAACGTCTGATGTCGACGGCTGTCTTAGCTCTCTTCGGCTGTAGGCGGTTTATTTTTTTATAGGAAAATTTAATTTTATTTTGTATCTTTTTTTAAGGAAAATATTCAGCCACAGACAGTTCATTTCCTTATAGCAACTTTTGTTTATGTTTTTCTTTTTAGAAGAAACAATTTCAGCTGTAAACGGATCATTTCCTTATAGGAGCTTTTTTTATTTTGTATCTTTTCTTTTTAAAGTAAAAAAAACGAAGGTTTAAAGAGACTTACTTTATTTTGATTCACTAAATTTTGAAAACCTATGATAATGATGTTTAGTTTTATTCACTAGTGGGTTTTTTGGTATTTCGACTAAAATTGGGACAAAATCAGTTGCTGATTTTGAATTGAAACTTTTATCTATTTTTTGTATCTTTCCTTTTTAAAGAAAAACAAGATACGATGATTCCCAGAGACCTTTTTTTTAACGTTTTAAAGAGAGAGAGAGAGAGAGAGAGAGAGAGAGAGAGAGAGAGAGAGAGAGAGAGAGAGAGAGAGAGAGAGAGAGAGAAATTCTTATTTGTTTAATAATATGATGATATTTGTTCATTAATTTTTTTCATCTGAACAAAAAGAAAAGGAAGGCATGACATCAGCATAACAATATTTTATTAAATGATATCCATGCAAGACATTCATTGCAAATCGCTCTGGAATGACAACCACAACACGCAACTACAACACCCCTACAACACTTTGCTGGCGAGTTTCCACTCCCCCTGCGGCGTTCAGGGAAAAATAACACTAAAAACAGTAGCATAAAAAAGGGGAAATTGTGCCATAAAAAGTTCGTGGCTACGATGTGTTGAAAACCAGCGTTCCTCCATTGGAGGGGAAAAAAAGATTCCATTGGCGAAGGATCTCGGCCTTGCACAGGCCACCAGCCTTCCTCCGCTAACGACTGTTTATGGTTAGAGCGGATAATATTTGCATAAAGGCTAAAGGGCTCCTCTGAAAGTGATACCTCTCTCTCTCTCTCCTCTCTCTCTCTCTCCTTCTTTTTTTCGCTTATTTACTTTCCGTTGCTATGCAAGAGTATGGATATGCAAATTCGTTCCCCCACAAGAAAGAAAATTTATGTAGATTATCGTACTGACATTTTTATATACGTATGCCTTGGGGGGGCGTCAGTTATGAGAATGAGTTAGGGGGGCGTCAATGAGGATGGGGGAGTAAGGAAATTTAGGTTTCTTCTTGTCATATTTTCTGTTCATTTTTTTCTTTCAGTTTGTTTTACGCGTTGCCATTTCTCAATTTTTATTTGATCACAATCATAGTCATCCTGATAGTTTCGTATAATAATCATCATCACCAAAGTCATTATCAGCATTTTTATAATTACCAGTATCATTATTATACCTATGTTGTCTCCTTCACTTTCCATCTGGATGTCATCCACAAGTCTCGATGGTTTCGAATATCACTACATACACCCCACCCCACTCGCCACCAAACCGCTTTCAGTTGCATTGAAGACATTAGTCTGACGCTTTCTGAGGGAATTGAACACAAGCGTTCCAATGCATAATGAGAGAGTTCTGCGTTTACTTTCCTTTATCTTCGCCCAGGACATGGAATGGTGGTCTTAGTTTACCATTGTATTCCTGTCGAGAAACGTTCATTATTATCGTTTGAGTGACCTGTTGATATCATTTCAGCTCCCTTGTGTATCAGTGTCAAGGACATGTGTTACTTGGTGATGTTTATCATTATATTTATATCGAGAAAATTGCATTGTTTTCGTTTCCAGTTCCTGTTGATATATCCTCATTTCAGTTGTCTTGGTCAGCAGACGCTGTTCTATTCAAGGCCATTAGATTGCTGTCCAGTTACGTCATTATTTGGTTCAGTTTCTAGTTGATATAACTATTTTCTAGTTACTTCTTGGTCTAAGAGACTCTTTTGTCTTCAAGGCCATTATATTCCTGTTCACTTGCGTGCTTTATTTTTGCTCGAGTCACTCGTGTAGTTTTTTTTTTCTTCTTTTTTTTACTACCCTTTGCTTTAAGAGATGCTATTCTCTTCAAGGTTTTAATTTGTCGATGAATAGAGTTTTAAAGAATATTGGCAGAGTTTGACCGAGTGTGAAGTGTCTGAGAGTGACTGCTTGTTTCTGTCAGTTTTTAGCCATTTCTTGGGGACAGTTTCTGTACTAAACTTCTTGCAATTGGGTGTGATTTACGTCCATGATATATTTATTATTAAGTAGAATCGTTGATAATTTGGTATTAAAATATTTATCATAGGTAACCCGTGGGTGTGAAATACATCATGTCTTTTGTGAAAACGATCATATATATATATATATATATATATATATTATATATATATATATATATATATATATATATATATATATATATATATATATATATTATATATATGATATATATATATATATATATATATATATATATATATCTATATATCGTTTATATATATATATATATATATATATATATATATATATATATATATATATATATATATGAATGATCGTTTTCACAAAAGACATGATGTATTTCACACCCACGGGTTACCTATGATAAATATTTTAATACCAAATTATCAACGATTCTACTTAACGATATATCATGGACGTAAATCAAAGCCAGTTGCAAGAAGTTTGGTGATGATTATACGAAACTATCTGACATTCCGTAGCCTGCACGACATATAAATCTGCATAAATGATGTTGGTCAGTTAAAAACAACAGTTGAATGTCTGGTAAAGGGGAAAAGTATAAAGTTTCTTTATGAAATATTTGGCGCAGAAATTCCAATCCCGTCCTCATGCAATCCCTTCCGCATTCAAGGCCATTTGGAAAATTCTCAACAAATGCGTTCGATCCTAAAAGCTTCTTGAAGAGGGATTTTGATCTGTCGGATAAAATGCAAATCTCCCAGAGAGAGAGAGAGAGAGAGAGAGAGAGAGAGAGAGAGAGATAAAGTGCTTTCATCTCTCTCTCTCTCTCTCTCTCTCAATGCAAATCTCCCAGAAAAAGAGGCAGAGAGAGATAAAGCGCTTTCATCTCTCTCTCTCTCTCTCTCTCTCTCTCTCTCTCTCTCTTTTACTTTTGTGTCTCCTGTTAGAGTTTTTTTTTCTTTGTCTCTACATACATCTGACGCAGAAATACTTATGGTTATTTATGTTTTTATTCTATTTTTGTTTTGTTAATAGACTCTACATCAACATTAAATGAACGAGCCTCTCTTATATGTTAGGTAATTCTTCATAATTCATCACACACCCATAGACATAAATATATTCATCTATATATACATATATATTATATAAGTATATATTATCTATTCTATCTATCTATCTATCTATCTATCTATCTATCTATCTATCGCTATCTATATCTATATATATATATTAATATATATATATATATATATATATAGTATATATATAATATATATATATATACTATATTATATATAGCAGGTCAGTGAATACACATATAAAACCTCCAGGGGATGTCCATGATACAACGATTAAAACATAAATTTATTCTAAGAAACGTTTCGCACATGAAATTCTCTGTGCATCATCTGTACAAAATATTAGTTATATTTTTTTTCTAACTTTTAAATTTTAAATTGTTCTACAAAAATAATATAAGCAAAATAAAATTTCATATTTTTTCTAGATAGTGGTTTCAGTTAACTTCATTAAAGGCCATTATTACCTTACAATAGCTGTAATGCCTTTTAGCTCCCCGAACAAGCTAGTTTAACTAGTTACTGCCGAAGAACTGCCCTTTTACAGAATAGTGTTGGGATCTTCGGGAGAGGTGAAAGTTTTCCTTTCCTTGAGAGCTACGTAATTCAAGCAGTGGCAGACCAGACTCGCTCCTACAAAGAAGTGCACACTCTAATCATTTTTTGAAGATATCAGCCCTTTCGAGCAGGACGGATTTCGCCGCCGCTGGGATTATTTATATAATTTGGCAACACTTGTAAGATGATTCACCGAGAGTAAATAGTTCATGGGACCCACATCAGGACGGAGACTTTATTGCATAACATCGCATACGGACAGCTTGCCGGTGGATGTAAGATGCAGGTTAGCTAATTGTAAGGTTACCCGGCCTTATTTATTGGTTTGTGTTTTATATTCCTCAACCATTCGAGTAAACCATAATTTAATTTTCTAAATCCTGCTAATATTATTTTTTTAGAACGTTGGATTGGCCTATTTCTTTGGCTACAGTTTTTGCCATATTTAATAGCGAAATTATCGTGGCTGGGTTGAGTGATAATTGTCGTTGACTTGGTGAGATTTGTAAATAGTGTTTTGTGTTTAAGATTGGAATCTTGACTTTTATAGTTTAAGTGTAATAATTTTGGATGCTTTAACAAATATGGTTTACGTTTTTTGTAGTGCTTTTCTTTCTCTCGTTCTATGTGCAGGTGACGCGGAATGGTCCGTTTCTGGGTGCACTTCTCATAACATCTTAATTTGGAAGTGCAACGGATGTCTCCCTTATTGTTTTCGTTCCAATACCAAGACGAAGTGTACATGGGGGAGCTTATTTGTTGAGGTGCTGAAGCGATGTATTATGAAATATAGGTTATTCTTTTATATCTCTTGCATATTTTTTACACCTTTAGACTTCAAAAATAAGATAGTATATAAAATTCTGCGTATCATCAGTCTGTGAAAGATAAAGACACATTTATAAATAACAAACAATAAAAGTGTAAAAACCAGGAATTCACATATATTAAAAATAGTCTTAAAATTACATAAAAGAACAAAGTAAAAATTTAAAAAACAGGTTAAAAGAGACTGCTTAAACACCAACCGTTCATTGTTTGTTATTTATAAATGTGTCTTTATCTTTCACAGACTGATGATGCACAGAGAATTTCATGTGCGAAACGTTTCTTAGAATAAATTTATGTTTTAATCGTTGTATCATGGACATCCCCTGGAGGTTTTATATATATATATATATATATATATTATATATATATATATATATATATATATATATATATATATATATATATATATATGTGTGTGTGTGTGTGTGTGTGTGTGTGCATATATATATATATATATATATATATATATATATATATATATATATATATATATATATATATATATATATATATATATATATATATATATATATATATATATATATATATATATATATATATATATATATATATATCTAATAAAAGGAGCCCATAAAAACACCAAAATATAGAGAAAAAGTACTATATTTCAGAGAATGCTGTCTCCCTCTTCAGGTAGATGAATGAGAAAAGTTTACAGAAAAGGTGGTATTTATACCAAAGGTCCATCCACAAACAAGCCATTTTAAGTCACCCCCGCTGATAATCTTCCTTTAATCTTCTTAAGGGTTGGTTGAATGAAGACGTGGCGGATCGTGTCCGAAATCCATGCTCCTTTTGAGATGTTCATTACCTGCCTCTCTTTTATTAAGGCCGATTCCATCATTTGACTCTTGTACCGGCAGTTGCTGCTATAAATTACACGTGACAAATTCCAGTTTATTCTATGGTTATGTTCATTTATATGGTTGAAAATAGCCGAGTTCTGTTGTCCATACCTAACTGACCGTTTGTGTTGTATTAATCTCTGGGGAAGGGATTTTCCTGTAAATCCGATGTAAGATTGGTCACAGTCCTGGCATGGGATTTCGTATACCCCAGAGTCCTTTGGAGATGTCTTTTGTTGGACGTTAATCAGGGATTTGGCTAAGGTGTTTGGGTAAGTAAATACAAAAGGGTTCGATTTTCCGAGAGGTTGGTTATTCTCTTAATCGTGTCCAGGTGGGGAATTATTATTTTATTGTTGGGTGTATCTCTGGTCTTGTCTTTAGGGGGTCAGTAGAAAATTACGTTTGCTTTGTGAATTGCTTTCTCAATTATATGGTCAGGATATTTTAAAGACGAAAGTTGCTTGCGAATTAGTTCAAATTCTTTTTCCAGGAATTCTGGGGAACAAATTCGTAAGGCTCTTAAGAACAAGTTACTAGCTACACCTATCTTGATAGTACTGTCATGATAGCTAAAGTAGTGAATGTATGAAAGTGAGAACGTACTGAAACTACAGTAATAAATGCAATAAAACCCAAAAACATGCTGTGGATGAGATACGTGGATGATATCCTAACATTTTGGGATAATAGGTGGGGCAATTTCAATGAATTCCTCTCGAAATTAAACACATTAGTGCCCAGCATCAAATTTAAAGTTGAATGGGAAACAGACAACAAAATTCCTTTTCTTGATGTTTTAATAATCAGAGATACGACAGAATACAAATTTACCATATACAGAAAACCACCGTTCTCACTTTTCATACATTCACTACTTTTAGCTATCATGACAGTACTATCAAGATAGGTGTAGCTAGTAACTTGTTCTTAAGAGCCTTACGAATTTGTTCCCCAGAATTCCTGGAAAAAAGAATTTGAACTAATTCGCAAGCAACTTTCGTCTTTAAAATATCCGACCATATAATTGAGAAAGCAATTCACAAAGCAAGCGTAATTTTCTACCGACCCCCTAAAGACAAGACCAGAGATACACCCAACAATAAAATAATAATTCCCCCGCCTGGACACGATTAAGAGAATAACCAACCCTCTCGGAAAATCGAACCCTTTTGTATTTACTTACCCAAACACCTTAGCCAAATCCCTGATTAACGTCCAACAAAAGACATCTCCAAAGGACTCTGGGGTATACGAAATCCCATGCCAGGACTGTGACCAATCTTACATCGGATTTACAGGAAAATCCCTTCCCCAGAGATTAATACAACACAAACGGTCAGTTAGGTATGGACAACAGAACTCGGCTATTTTCAACCATATAAATGAACATAACCATAGAATAAACTGGAATTTGTCACGTGTAATTTATAGCAGCAACTGCCGGTACAAGAGTCAAATGATGGAATCGGCCTTAATAAGAGAAGCAGGTAATGAACATCTCAAAAGGAGCATGGATTTCGGACACGATCGACAACGTCTTCATTCAACCAAGCCTTAAGAAGATTAAAGGAAGATTATCAGCGGGGGTGACTTAAAATGGCTTGTTTGTGGATGGACCTTTGGTATAAATACCACCATTTTCTGTAAACTTTTCTCATTCATCTACCTGAAGAGGGGGACAGCAGTCTCTGAAATATAGTACTTTTTCCTCTATATTTTGGTGTTTTTATGGGCTCCTTTTATTAGATGGAATTCTGTTGTTACAGAACATTTTTACCAAGTCACACATATATATATATATATATATATATATAATATATATATATATATATATATATATATATATATATATATATATATATATATATATATATATATATATATATATATATATATATATAATATATATATATATATATATATATATATATATATATATATATATATATATATATATATATATATATATATATATATATATATATATATATATATATATATATATATATATATATATATATATATATATATATATCTATATATAATATATATATATATATATATATATATATATATATATTATATATATATATATATATATATATATATATATATATATATATATATATATATATATATATATATATCTATATATATATATATATATGTGTGTGTGTGTGTGTGTGTGTATATATATATAATGTCTGTGTCAATGAAGAAACCAGGTATAACTGCAGTACATTTGCGCATGTGTGGCCGTTGCCATAACTGTTCAATAATATTATTCCCATCACGTCCGTTAAATATTTTTCGGGTTTTCCTTTTAGGATACCAAATCATTTGGCGGAGGGCATAGGACGTCATCGAGAGAATCGCTCATTTCTCCGAATCACTTCCCATATTTCAGGGGAGATGACGGCGTTCTGTCGGCATGTCTCTCCTTTTGCAAATTCATGGCACCCTTTGGCTCCTCTTGCCTGAATTTCAGGCTTTCCCTCGTTTTTCCTTTTCCATTTCGTGTCTGTCGAATTTCTCTTATTTTTGTTCAGGGTCAAAAAACATCCCAGCTTTACGTTTGTGATTATTTGTTTCACTAAAAGATTTTCGTCCGCTCGGTAAATTGGTCTGAGTTTAACCTTTCTCTATAGGATGATGGTGGCGTCAGTGCCCCTCACCTGGTGAACTGTAGGCATTACTAAATGGTGTTTACGGCGTCCCTTCGGCCCCTGACTGCTGCCTCCACTATTTTAACCTTTTGCTCTACATCGACTCCCACTTCCTTTCTTCTGTCCTGCTGTCCAACCTCTTTGACGGTTATTTCTTTGTGCAGCTGTGAGGATTTTTCCAAAGGAAGCGGCCTGGAAGATCTCTGATGCAAAATCAATCTCATTCACTGATTGTCAACTTGAATTTGTGCCACCTTTGAGATTCGAGCTAAAATCATTCTTGCTCCTCAATTCTTACTCATTCGTCTCCAGATTTCATTCATTTGGGTTCTTCATTGTTCACTAATATCACCTTATTCATTTACCAACAGATATTTTTATTCAAAGACATTTCCTGCTGAATTATAAATTGCGTGGCTGATCATTAATGAAGTACACAAAACAATATGTTAAATTACGGGGAAAAAATGTTAACGGTATATTAATCCATTAATATTTTTCTCGTTTTATAACGGCGCAAAAGCAGCATAAAAATAAGTGAAAATTATACACACACACATTATACATATACGTATGTATGTATGCATCATGTATGCGTTTGTGTGTGTGTGTGTGTATGTGTACCACTGGAGAAACGGAACATAAGGTATCCAACCTTTATAACTGGTGTTGCCATGCCCACCTCCCCAATATGGCCCTTCCCTCGTCCAGAGGATTACTTGTACCCAGATCTAGTCCGCTATTTATAATGAAGCTCTCATGACAGCATCATCTAAAGCAATGGATGACGTCGGGAATCGTTTGCACGAAAAGCAGTTTGAACGTCATCGCCCCATCCTATAGGACAAGTGATGAAGCATCAAACTGAGTGAAAAAACATTTATAGTTAAAATAACACTCACTTAGTAGTTAATGAGTCCACCTCAGAAATTATACTTTTGTTTGAGTGTTTTTTCACTAAGAAGAGGCCTTTTCACGCCATCCTCCACAACCACTCTGCTGGATAATAGGATGATTGATCGCCTTTCCTTTGGCGAACTGATTCCTTAGGAATTATAATACATCATTCACACCACAGTTTAATAGTTGAAGATTAAGCTAAAGCCATCTCATTCAATCAATGGACGAGGGACGAGGCCTCTTAACCCTCTTACGCCGGAGCCCTAAAAATCAAAACGTCTCCCGTATGCCGGGCCCGGTTTGGAGTGAGCGTGGAAGTGGAAAAAATAATTTTTTTCAAAAAATTACAGCGCGCGTACTTTTAAAGATTAAGAGTTCATTTTTGACTCCTTTTTTTGTCATTTGCCTGAAGTTTAGAATGCAACCATCAGAAATGAAAAATAATATCATTATCATATGTAAATGATGTGATATATGGTAGCGAAAAAAAAAAATTCATACATAATTGTATTCAAATCACGCTGTGCAGAAAACGGTCAAAGCTAACCAGTTACTTTTTTTTGCGTTGTATTGTACACTAAATTGCGATCATTTTGATATATAATACATTGTAAAACAATAAAAGCAACACTGAAAAAATATTATCACAAAATGATGTACGAATTCGTAACGCGCGGACACAAAAAAATATTTTTTTCAAAAATTCACCGTAAATCACAATATTGTTCTAGAGACTTCCAATTTGTTTCAAAATTAAGACAAATGATTGAATATTATGATACTGCAAGAGTTTTAGATTAAAATTGCAGATTTTGACCATTTCGGACGAGTTAAAGTTGACCGAATGTCGAAATTTTTATATATATATTTTTTTATATGCACATATTTCGGAAATGGAAACAGCTACAACCTTTAATTATTTTTTGTTGTATTCTTCATGAATTTCCGCACATTTGATATATGAAAACTGTATAAAACGGCTAATATGAAAAGGAGCAAATATTAGGATAATGCGATTTACGCATTTCAGAGATTTTCGGCCGCGAAGCGGCGCGCGGAGGGAAGAAAGATATTTTTTCAGAAATTCACCATAAATCACAATATTGTTCTAGAGACTTCAAATTTGTTTCAAAATGAAGATAAATAAATTAATATTACTACGCCGTAAGAGATTTAGCTTACAATTACGTTTTTTGACCATTTCAATTGCGTCAAAGTTGACCGTACGTAGTATTTTTTCCAATTATCGTAATTTATATGCTGATATTTCAGAAATGAGAAAAGCTACAACCTTTAATTATTTTTTGTTGTATTCTTCATGAATTTACGCACATTTTGATATATGAAACTGTATAAAACGGCTAATATGAAAAGGAGCAAATATTAGGATAATGCGATCTACGCCTTTCGGAGATTTTCGGCCGCGAAACGGCGCGCGGAGGGAAGAAAGATATTTTTTTCAGAAATTCACCATAAATCACAATATTGTTCTAGAGACTTCAAATTTGTTTCAAAATGAAGATAAATAAATGAATATTACTAGGCCGTAAGAGATTTAGCTTACAATTACGTTTTTCGACCATTTCAATTGCGTCAAATTTGACCGTACGTAGTTTTTTTTCCAATTATCGTAATTTATATGCAGATATTTCAGAAATGAGAAAAGCTACAACCTTTAATTATTTTTTGTTGTATTTGCCATGAATTTGCGCACATTTTGATATATAAAACTCTATAAAACGGCTAATATGAAAAGGAGAAAATATTAGGATAATGCGATCTAACGCATTTCGGAAGATTTTCGGCCGCCGCAAGCAGCGCGCGGAGGGAAGAAAGATATTTTTTTCAGAAATTCACCATAAATCACAATATTGTTCTAGAGACTTCAAATTTGTTTCAAAATGAAGATAAATAAATGAATATTACTAGACCGTAAGAGATTTTAGCTTACAATAACGTTTTTGACCATTTCGATTGCGTCACATTTGACCGTACGTAGTTTTTTTTCCAATTATCGTAATTTATATGCAGATATTTCAGAAATGAGAAAAGCTACAACCTTTAATTATTTTTTGTTGTATTTGCCATGAATTTGCGCACATTTTGATATATGAAACTGTATAAAACGGCTAATATGAAAAGGGGCAAATATTAGGATAATGCGATTTACGCATTTCGGAGATTTTCGGCCGCGAAGCGGCGCGCGGAGGGAAGAAAGATATTGTTTTCAGAAATTCACCATAAATCACAATATTGTTCTAGAGACTTCAAATTTGTTTCAAAATGAAGATAAATAAATTAAAGAATATTACTAGGTTCTAAGTAAGGATTTAGCTTACAATTACGTTTTTCGACCATTTCCATTGCATCAAAGTTGACCGTACGTAGTTTTTTTCCAATTATCGTAATTTATATAAAGGTATTTCAGAAATGAGAAAAGCTAAAACAACCTTTAATTATTTTTTGTTGTATCTTCATGAATTTACGCACATTTTGATATATGAAACATTATAAAACGGCTAATATGAAAAGGAGAGCAAATATTAGGATAATGCGATCTACGCCTTTTTCGAAGATTTTCGGCCGCGAAGCGGCGCGCGGAGGAGGGAAGAAAGATATTTTTTTCAAAAATTCACCATAGATCACAATATTGTTCTAGAGACTTCAAATTTGTTTCAAAATGAATATAAATAAATGAATATTACTAGGCCGTAAGAGATTTGGCTTACAATTGCGTTTTTTTACCATTTCGATTGCATCAAAGTTGACCGTACGTAGTTTTTTTTCCAATTATCGTAATTTATATGCAGATATTTCAGATATGAGAAAAGCTACAACCTTTAATTATTTTTTGTTGTATTTTTCATGAATTTGCGCACATTTTGATATATAAAACTCTATAAAACGGCTAATATGAAAAGGAGCAAATATTAGGATAATACGATCTACGCATTTCGGAGATTTTCGGCCGCGAAGCGGCGCGCGGAGGGAAGAAAGATATTTTTTTCAAAAATTCACCATAAATCACAATATTGTTCTAGAGACTTCAAATTTGTTTCAAAATGAAGATAAATAAATGAAGATTACTAGACTGTTATGTATTTTGCTTACCCAAAAATACCAACATAAAAAAAAATTAAAGAATATATATATATCTAAAAAATTAAATATATATATTAATAATATAAATTTTATATAATTATATATATATATATATATAATATAATTATATATATAATAATTATATATTATAATATATATCTATTATATTATATATATAATATATATATATATTATATTATATACATATTATATATATATAATATATATATATATATATATTATATAGATATATATATATTTATATATTATATATATATATATACTATAATATTATAATATATTATTTATATATATATAGATATTTAATATATATATATATATATTATAATATATATTAAATATATATATATATATATATAATTATATATTTATATATATATATTTATATGTATGGTGTTTGTTCTTATTTATTGTACATTTTCCCGATTCTGGTACGAATACATAAATAAAAGGAATGCAGGTGACACTTTTCTTTTAGCATAACAATGAAATATCGTATTCATGCATAGATACTGAGATATAAAAACTTGAAAATAAATAAAAAAATAAATATAAAACAAATGCAGAATACTCACTCCTAATCTGACTCTTCGTTCTATCTTGTTTTCTCCCTCCCTCCATTGAAGAGTCTTGCATTTTTTTCCTCTCCTCGACATGACGAGGTACCAGGTGGAGGAGGGAGACCGGGCGCGCCCTTACTGCGCGCCCTTTACGGCCGCTGGGATAGGGCGCGGTTCCCGTGCGCCCTCCCTTGACCGCCGCTGAGTCGCACTCCAATAGAAGACGCACTGTGGTATTGGCGGTCACACTCCCCGAACCTGCATAGAGCTATCTTGCAGGTGCGACAGAAGAAACGGGTGTCTCTCCTTCTGCCATTAATATGGCACACCCGGCACCGTTTCTGCCTGCGCCCTTCTAGGAGATCCAGTGTGTGATCCCCTGGCATCAGCCGACACGGAGGGTCCACTACCCGACGAGAAGGGGAAGCGCGGGTAGGGGGCGTCAGCAGGGGCGGGGCGGCAGGCAGGGGGCGTCAGCAGCAGACGGGGGGCGGTCAGCAGGGGCGTCGGCAGCAGGGGCAGCGGCAGCAGGGGCGTCAGCAGCAGGGGCGTCGGCAGCAGGGGCGGGTTTCGGCAGAAGGATCCCGAACCGAATGGCACCCCGAAGGTCTGCCCTTTCCTCTATGGGTAGATCTACAGCTCGGGGCAGGGGGGCAGACATGGAAGGCCACTCATTGGGATCAAAGTGATGAGGGCTTCCCCGGCTGCCTCGAGGAACTGTAAGTGGCTCATCCTCCGTAAATCGGGACCGTAGTACCCACAGTAGAGTACGTAGGCATTTTGGAGGGCCAACTGCAGAATGTATTTCAGGAGCTTTTTGGGTCCATCTCCTGGTTCTCCTGGCCGAAGGATAATAATCCTAAGGATGAGTTGATCAAAGAGATCAACTCCTCCCATGTGCCTATTGTAGTGCCCAATGACGGTAGGGCGCTCTACACGAAACTGCTCATACACAACTCGGCCCTGTCGACACGTCTTCTTCCGCTGCACGATCCTCCTCTTGGACAGGTTCATGGCTCGTCGTAATCATGGGGGACGAGTCGGACACCCTTCCAACAGATGACGAAGACAGCTCCCTTCCGCCGCCACTGTGTCTTCCTCTTGCCAGATGTTGCTGATGGCTAGCGTACCTCTTGAGGGAATTCGGGGCCCCACGCACCAACCGAAGGGTACCACTGACGTGAACACCTGCATCATATAGTTCCTGGGCCAGGGATACCGAGTTATAATAATTATCCATAAACAGGTGGTTATCCCTGGTACGGAAACGATCCACAAGCCCGAAAACAGTTTCACGCATCGTGGAGAAGACCCCGGAATACACCGAAAAGTCCACGACGTAGCCAGTGTGGCCTCGGTAAATAAAAAAAAAATTTCACGCCATATTTCTTTCGCTTCTTGGGGTTTATTAACACTTTGTGCTTAGACGTCTTTGTAAGGCATCATCCCCTCATCTAAAGAAAGGTTCTTTCCAGGAATCACGAGAGTTTTACAGCGTTCACGAATATATTCCAACACTGGGCGCACTAAAATGAGGCGATCAGAGTTATTCCGGGGATGGCCCTTCGGTTGAAGGCGTTTGAAATATCTGTCCAACGCCAGGAAAGTATCACGGGGCATAATGCCGGGCACATAGGGCGTACATAAAAGAAAATTACGCCTCCAATACATCCTGACGTCGGCAGCAGGAATCAATCAAAAAAAACGTGGAGCCCCAAAAAATGCGCCATGTCAGGGAGGTCGCAGCCTCGCCAGTGATATGATAATGTCGTGCGTAGTTCATCACGGCAATACCTGGCGTAGTCCACCGTCTCTGCTACCAGGTACTCCAGCAATTCCCGCGTAAGGAAAAGCTGAACAAAACCCAGAGCAGTCAGGGGAAACAGGTACGGTGAGCCCAGGATTTGCCGTAAATGGATGCATGGTAGGTGGTGTGGGGTCCTCTGTCCACCCATCGTGCTCTCGGACGACCCTAGGCTAGCACGACTATCCGACCTTCTACGTGCCCCTGCGCGCGCGCGCGGGCACGAGCGCGGGCACGATTTCCCACACGAACCCCCCTTCACTGGCCCATCTCCCTCACTCAAGCCTTCGCTTTCTGTATCCCCATCATCATCGCCAACAAAACTTGATCCTAAATCATCGTCCTCCCCCACCCCTCTCAGATTCCCCTCATAAGCACTATAACTACTAAATTTCTAGTTCACTTTCGGGATGTGACCCTCGAACGGACATTGGGGGCAAATAATCCTCGTCATCACTATGATCGGGAGTAATGTCCTCGTCACTGGATGACCAACCGCCATCAAAATGAGGTAATTGCCAAATGCTCTCGATCGAGCTCCGATAAATAATCGTCAATGTCTCTTGGTTTTGAGCCCTCCCAAATTCCTACGAATGCCCCTAAGGATGGCACGATGTTTCCTTGGGGTACTAACGGCAAATGAGATACATTCGAAGCACTTTCATCGACACGTGGTCGCACAGAACGCGTTTGAGGAGCGAGGTCAGGTTGGGTGCTGGTCCTTCGCCAGCATCCAAGTCCAAAACTCTTCTAACACGATCCCTTCCGACGGGTAAAACGCGCCTTTCGCGTGTCATACGACGGTCAGACATCTCTATGAACGTTCTGTACCAACACAAATGTTCAAAGTCTCGCACAAGCTCAGTCAAACACGATTGCGGCAAAAGATCGCTGACGGATGATGCTACGATGATGCTGGCTGGAGCGAGAAGGAAGGATTCCGCGCATGCGCACTTGGGTCACGCTTCAAAACAAAACAAGGCCTTGATCCGTGATCTCCCAGCATCCCCCAAGGCGCGTGATTCAAAAGTTTTCGGCTGGTAGGCCTATAAGTATTTTTCCGCGAATTAAAAAAAAAAACTTTTTTGAGTCGACGTATGTTACGTCCAATCGGCATACGGGAGACATTTTGACTCGACGTTTAATACGTCCAATCGGCGTAAGAGGGTTAAGCTCTCTTGAGAACGTGCAATTATGACCTTCTTTCAAGATGCCGAGGTTCCCGCTAACGCAGATTGTCGACTTATCGCCTGTTCACATAAGCGTCAATGAGTCAATTCATTATTGAGATGAATTAACACGAATAACGCCTGGTGGTCAATTAGGGATATGAAATGAAGGGGGAAATGAAATTGTAAAAAAAGGAATGGCGAAATGAGCGAGAAATGACGACGTCTGGGTTTGGAGGTGACCTAATCGATGTTGATAAAGAGGAAATTCTTGACCTGTTTCAGAAATGAATAATGAGTTATTGATTGTCTCTGGGGACGTCATGTTCTTTTGTAGAGAGATATTCGTGTTTCCCTTTGAAAGACGTCGAATTGTTGTGGGGGAGTGCCATCAGTGGACCTCACCGTAATGCGCTGTAGGCAATACTCTTCATTAGTTCAACACCATTTGGAAACGAAAGAAGATCATATAAGAAAATCCCCCAGCATCTCTCTCTCTCTCTCTCTCTCTTCTCTCTCAATGGGTATCCATTAATTAAAAGCCAGTTGCAAACGAACGAAGATCGTAAAAGGAATTCTCTCTCTCTCTCTCTCTCTCTCTCTCTCTCTCTCTCTCTCTCTCTCTCTCTCTCTGGATATTCATTAGTTATAGATCAGTTGCACCAACGAATATCAGCTGAGTAAAATAATAAAATTCTCTCTCTCTCTAAGTGGATTTTCATTCATTAAAGACCAATTGCAAACCAACGAACATCAGATAAGGAAATCCCTTCTCTCTCTCTCTCTCTCTCTCTCTCTCTATGGATATGCCTATTGATTAAAGCTATTTGCAAACCAGCGAAAAGCAGCTGAGGAAATCCACAGGAATCGTAGACCGAAATAACATGAATCCCTAAGTTGTCCTCCCAAGTAATCAAGACCATTAGAGGAGAAACAGCCGATGGGGAAGAACACACATTCATATTTGAGTGACCTCATCATCACCCCTGAGCTCCCTCTTCTATTCCGCATCACGGACGGAGGAGGAGACGAAGGACTATAAAGAGGAGTCTGGGGAAGAAGAAGAAGAAGAAGAAGACTACTCGAATCGTCTCCTGAGCTTTTGAAAGGTCGTCCATATTGAGAGGAATTTTAGGTAACCATTTGTGGAGAAGGGATTTTTTCACGTTCTGTCAATTTTAGAACCACCCCGTAGAGTGGTAATACTTGTAGTACCGTCAGTGCACCTCACGTGGTACACTGTAGGAAATGTTGAAAAAAAGTACAAATAGCTCCACTGAGTTATTAACATTTTACAAATGGAATACCGAACATTTGAGGAAGGGCGCATGACAGAAACTCAATCTGGTTTTTCCTTAGACAAGCAAATTTTTTTTATGAAACTGTCTCTCATTAAAAGGGAAATATTTAATGGAGATTCATTTCTGGTCCTAAAAACAAAAATTCAAATCTCGTTCTGTTATTTGTGGAGCTGATTTGACTCTTTTACAGCCTTTTATTCTGCGTTTAATGCTAGTATGTAATTAGATGGTTCTGTAATTAGGTGCATAATGTGAGTGGTACCTTTTGCAAACTGATACTGACCGTGACGTGGTGTGGATGTGAACAGTATCCTTTACAAAATTTATTTACATAAAAGTATTTTTATTTTTTTCAGTTTCATTAAAATGAACCATAGTCAACGAATCGCTTTGCAAATAAGGATATTATCCCTTTTCGTTTTTTCAGTTTCGGAAATGAGAGATATAAACGTTTATTCGAGAAAATAGGATTTCACAAAAGATGACATGTACTTGGTCTAATATTAATTAACATTTTATTAATCTCCATTATTATGCTTTGACTTCTCCCTGAAGTAGAGAAAAGCTGAACGGAATGAACTGGAAATTCCAGTTCACTCAAGAGTAACCAATATGTTATTCCATTCGCGTTCGTAAAAGAAAATTATTATTCAGAACGAACAGCTTCGCCCTCATTTGCATGGGACCCAGTTTCTTGTTGTCTTTTGTCTCCTTTGCACAGTACATATAAGGATAACAATCATTATTATTTATTTAAACTTCTTATTTCATATTTCTCTCATTTTTTTATTCATTATTGCTGAATTAATATTATGATGAGTGCAGGGAATACCTCTTTATGGTGTGAGAGGACTCTTCCTGTTTTATGAGAGAAATACAGGAAAACGCAAATAATACCAATTACAACATGCATAAAGGTTATATATGTGTGTATACATACATACATATGTTATATATATGTATGAATACATATATATATATATATATACTATATATATATATTAGTTATATATACATATACATATATATAACTATTTTCTATCATTGTTATTGCAAATATCGTAAACCAGCTGTAATACCCCTTGCTTCATAATGGCTGCGGAGAAAAAAGATACAAAGTCGAAGCGATGGTTCATGTCAAACCATTTTATGAGCGGACTCCGAGCCCATGTGCGACGGTGCCAATTCTCCTTAATCCGGCTGCCTTCAACTTGCACTAAGAAGGAAGGAAAAGAAGAATGATAAACTTGGAGATCTGGCATACCTGTTGCCACTTCTTCACTTGGGTCAGATCACTGAGACCCTTGGTCAAATCGTATAAAATGGGTCGAGATAATCTTCCGTATTCATTGACTCGCACAGCAAGCTTCCGAAAACACCATGGAGAGTTCCCCGCGGCGTGTCCTTCGTCCTGAAGAACGCGAAATGGCATACAACGTGTACCAGTTTTTTAAATGGGAAAAAGAAAATGAAATTTCCAAGTTTGGAATCAATCAAGCAGCCAAACGTGCCGCAGATGCAACGAAGATATCAAAAAGTACTTCGCATCAGATTTGCAAGGAAGCTAAAGAAACGGAAGAAGAATTTGGAGAGCTGGTTTTTGAGGAAAAGAAAAGGAAAAGATTAAAAACCATAACAAATGTGGATGATTTCGATCGATGTGTTATACTGCGAACTGTATTGGCTTTCTATGCAAGGAAAGAAATTCCGACGATAGACAAAGTGTTACAACAAGTGAAGGAAAATATTGGGCTTGGTGGTTGTCTACTCGAATTGTAAAACATTATAATTGGTTATTTCTATTGTATTAAGCTTAGTTAATCAAATTATCTTAATAGATTCCCATCTTTTACTCATAAAATATCATGTCACAATTCTTCCAAAAACAAATAAATGGTGAACTGATCTATTTATAAAGTCACATAACTGTCTGACATATAACATCCAAATGCACATGGTAGAAAAATACTCTATAACCAATCATAATTGGTTTTTGTATTTTTTTTATAAGAGACGAGTTTGTTCTTCGCTATGGCTACGGGATTACAACTTTCACATCGCCACGTGGCAAAAAGAAAATAACAACGAAGGAAACAATTTAGAGGGACAGTACCAAATTAAAAGATTATAAACTTTGACCATCCAAATCTGGGTTAACGAGGGAATTAAACTACTCTTTCTCTTTATCTTAGTCTGCCCATAGATTAAAGAGGTCAAACCAGGTGTGGATTAAAATGGTCAGAATGATCTCGCAACGTCGCAAATGTCAACTATAGCTGTGTGTGTGTGTTTTTTTTGTTTTTTTTCACTCAGTTTGATGCTGCATCACTTTTTCTGTAGGATGTGGCAACGAAGTTCAATTTGCTTTTCGAGCGAACGATTCCCGAGGTCATCCATTCCATGAGGCGGAGCTGTCTTCGGAGCTAGATCTAGTCCGCTATCTATAGATAACGGACTAGATCTAGGTACATGTAATCTTCTGGACGAGGGAAGGGTCAAATTGGGGTTGGTGGGCATGGCAACGCCAGTTAGGTTGGATACCCTATGTTCCGTTTCTCCAATGATACACACATACACAAACACATACATACATACATACATACATACATGTATATGTATAATGTGCGTCTGTAATTTTCACATATTTTTGTGCTGCTTTTGCGCCGTTATAAAACAAGAAAAATATATCAATGGCTTAACATGCCAATAATAATTTTTTCCCTTAATTTAACATATATGATATTACTGGAAAAGCGTTTTAAGTATTTCTCTAATGATCACCTACGCAATATATAATTCAGCTGAAAATATAAGTCATATAATGTTGTAATTTTTTCTTTACCGTTCATAGATATTTTCCCAGCATATTCCTCTTTATGCTTCTGGTGAAAGCAACTCGTATCAATGATGATTTATATCACCACATCCATTTCCGTCTTGTGAGGTCCTTGTATTTTAAAGATTAACCCCCTGGCAGGAATTCCTCCTCCCTTCAGACCCGATTGTATTTTTTATTTATTTATTTATAGTTTTGTTACTGTCACACACACTTCCGTGTTGACCGGAAGTATATCTGATTATATGCAAATATTATATGCATTGTAATTACTAATGGTTTCATAACCTATAACTATGAAGGCTGTGCGTGTAAAGGTTTTTGATGAATTTGTTAAGATATTCACGTGAATGAAAGAAAAACTAAGAGTGAATGAAATAATAGTTTCTTTTTTGGGGAAGTTGGGCTGAATTTCATTCATTCATTTTAAAGTAATTAAAAGCATAAAACACTTGATGCTGTAACTAGACAGCAGGATAAAAAGAAGTCACGGTATTATTATTATTATTATTATTATTATTATTATTATTATTATTCAGAGGATGAAGACCATTCACATGGAACAAGCACACCACAGGAGCCATTATAAGGCAATACATTCAATACAGGTTACTCAGAAAAAGAAAGCAAAAACGAAATGCGTAGTTGTTCCCATCACGGTATTTATATATCGTAGGAATTTTCGTTCAAATCATTATTTCGGTACCTATTACATACAGTGCTAAGTCAAGGAGTCCAAACAATCAATTCCTGTTCATGATTCAGAAAGCGGCTCAAACTTTGCACTATCACAGCTGGATGATGAGAAGAGAGAGAGAGAGAGAGAGAGAGACGAGAGAGAGATGAGAGATGAGAGAGGAGAGAGAGAGCCGCCTAGACTATATCCAGTTCGTATTGATGGCGACATTAATTTTCTCCTCCGTATGTATTTGCACTGGTTGCTGAAGGAAGTATTCCTCTCTCTCTCTCTCTCTCTCGTCACCAATTATAAAACAACATTCTAAGGACTTCCAGAGGAGACAAACCTACCCGCTGTAGCAGAGTAGCTCTATCGGAAACAGCGGCTGCAAAATTCGTTACTGGTTACCGGACACTAGACCTATGTCATTATTTCATCAGTTTTAGATTGCTGTTAAATAATGCCTTATATATTTTTATTCGTTATGATACATAAAAATTAGGCTTATGGCGGATGTTAACTTACAATTTGAACGTAAGTTTCGATGGATATTATGCATTAGGAATGGAGATAAAATAAAAAGAATAAATAATTCATCAAAATGTTTTTAATATTTTACAATATTTATAGCTGTAAACAGATATAGTAGGTTTCATAGTCACAAATTGAAGACATTAGGCCTAACACCTAACAGTTACAACATTTAAGTTTATAGTGAAGTTAGATGCTTTTCATTGCCCTCTCTCTCTCTCTCTCTCTCTCTCTCTCTCTCTCTCTCTCTCTCTCATCAAAGTATATACTTTAGGTTTGTTGTTTTCTCTAAAGTGAAAACAAACTCGATGCGGTTTTTAAGAGAGTTACAAGGAGTTACAAGGATTAGGATGTTTCAAAGACGTAAGTCCATCTGAGGAGACATCGTGTGTTCACATATCTTTAGGAGGAAGTTTTACTGTTCATTCACAGTGTCCTCCTAATGATTTTGTCTAACTTTCTCTTAAACTCTTCCACGCTGATGCTGTTTACAACTTTTTGGTGGCAGTTTATTCCATTTAGTGTCACAGACTTGTATGTGATGAAGTTCCTACGTCGGGATATGTTGTATCTCTTCAGTTCTAGTTTCCATCCATTATTTGGTAAAAGTCAACAGAAAACGGAAGCATTTCAGTCTCGCTATACTGAGTGGAATTTGCTTTCTAGCCTCGCACCTCCCCCTACAATGGCAGCTTCTTGTGAAGCTTTCTTCTGGTTTTAATTCACTAAGGTCTGTCCGAGGCTAGAAGTCCACCATCACAGGGTGCCGGGGTAAGGCTAGAATGACAGGGTGGTTCAGAAAAAATTGGACGAACTCTGCTTTCGTATGCAAGATACTGACCCTGACTTTAACTTGATTTAAGTGCTTATCAGGACATAGTCTTAAGTACAGTTAACCGAAAATAAAGTGACATACTAAATTGTTTGTGGGAATTACTTCATTAAACTATTAAAGTAAGGACCACAACATTGTTAGACAGACAAACTTGATAATGACAATGACAAAGAGACAGGAAGACAGACAAGATTGTTTATGAAAGTGACAGACAGGCACTATTGCTAATGACAGTGACAGAGAGATAGTCAAGATTACTAATGACAGTGGCAGACAAAAAGACAGACAAGATTGCTAATGACAGTGAGAGACAGACAGACACTATTGATTGTGATACACACACACACACACACACACACACACACACACACACATATATATATATATATATATATATATATATATATATATATATATATATATATATAGAGAGAGAGAGAGAGAGAGAGAGAGAGAGAGAGAGAGAGAGAGAGAGAGAGAGACTTTCAAGGTCAGCTGGAGAAGAATGAAGTGATAAATCCAGGCTCACAGTTAATCTTGGTCACCATCAAGGGATAAATCTGGCCTTGTAATCCGGTAAATCCTGCTATCAAATACTACTACACACATACACACACACAAGGCTGATAGAAACGAATTCAAGTCTAGGCCTATTCCTAAATCCGTTACTTGAGGTTGGAATTCTAGAGGCATTTAGAGGATTTACAAGGGATTTAACACAAGGATTATTTTCTTACGTAACTGAATGATGACAGCACGTTTTACATATGAATACATTCTTGTTCAACAGTCTGTTCGACCCAACATTATACATGCATCGGTCTAGGTCATCATCTTTGCCTCTCTTAAACCAACCCGAGTCACCTGCTGTCTTTATTTGAATGATAAACCTTTTACCTAAACGAGATAAAAACCAACCATTAGTTAACCAACCCTCAGTGCTTTAAATCAAACCGGATTCGTCTAACCCCACGTCTGACAAAGTTTGGTTTGAAGGTAAAAAGCTGTATCTGTTAATTTATTTTTTATATATACAAATGAGGCGTCGGTCATTATTTCCTGCCCTCGAAAATGAACATTGTCTCTCATTTCAGTGCAACCACTAACACTCGCTTACCTGGCACAGGGGACACGACCGGGGAGTCAGACAGGACGAAGCTTTTGCTTTCGTCACTCCCTCTCTCTCTCTCTCTCTCTCTCTCTCTCTCTCTCTCTCTCTCTCTCGCTTTTGCAGTCTCATGCGTCGAACGATTCATGTTTCATTATAAAAATTAAATAGATAATTAAGACTTCTTGAGACGAAAATTAAGAAATGACGTTTACTTTTCAACTGTGGCTAAATTTAACATAAAAACTCTCTGTATGATAAAAACAATGAAATATGTATGGATAGTGACCGTAACGTTACTAAATTATCACCAATACCAGTTTTCCATCTGTCACCAACTTCATTTTTGTGGTGCTGAACTCTGAAAAAGCTCAAGAGTCAAGCGCTAAAATTTTCACAATTCATAATGAGACTGTCTAGTGGTCAACAATTACATTTACATATATATAATAATTAAATTATACATGAATAACTTGATCACGAAATATATAAAAGGTGATGCCACCAAGGAGAATGAAACACGAGATCTGTCGATCTTAAGGTCCCTTCAGTAGAGGATCGTTTAGACCGAGAGATCTCGGCAGTTCTCGCTTTTTTCAATTTCTTCCCTCCGTGGCATTCTGCATGGCCGCCTGTGGTTTTGGTCTCGCTTACAGTATTTCTTTTGGATAATACTCTAGGTGTTAGTGAAGCAGTTCATCATCAAAAGTTGCTTTAAATATATATTTTCTCTCTCTCTCTCTCTCTCTCTCTCTCTCTCTCTCTCTCTCTCTCTCTCTCTCTCTCAGTGGTCTTGGTTAAGTTGGGAGACGATATACATTGCTTTTAGTTATCCCAGATGTTTATTTGTCCATTTATTTACGCTTTTATTCATCGTAAATAAAGAAAGACGCATTGAATGATGACTAGTTTTAATGGCGTTTTTTCTCGACTTAGAGAACCGATTGTCGAGTAACATGGGAAGTTGCCAGCAGTCATTTTATAAAACATTAGAACTCCGTAGTGTTTAAAATGTACCTTACGCAAACGTATAAAAGCACACGATGTTAAATGAAACTTCTCTAGCGGCAACTTGTTGATCCTCCAGCTTTGCTTCAGATGATCGTCACTGGGGAGGAGGGAAAAGAGGAGCCGGTGAATAAATGGCAGCTGTACAATATTTAGCTTTTACTGTCTCATTTATCTCCGTTCTGGTTGTCCGAAAGATGATAGACCGTAACCGGACCGTAACTTGATTCCAAGTGAGTATTGATAAGGATTAATTACGGTAATTAGAGGCTGGAGTCGTTGAGAAACGAAAGATTTGTGGAGAAGGACCCTCTGGGGAGTCCTTCCTACCTGGGAGCTGCCTTGCAGGTCTCGAGGATTCGGGAGAGACCATTTTAAACCCTAGAGTATGGTTATAGGAGACTTTCGCCGGTATTTCTACAGAAGCACAGACTGCAAGGAACGTAACCGCGGATACATCACAAGGGAATGAGGCGTCCAATGTATTTCGCCGTGTTTAGTATTGGACCCTGGAGGTTACCTAATTACTGTCGTCCGATTAATATTACTTAAAATTCTTGTTCAGTAGGTAAAACTGCATAGAAAAACTGCAACTGCCATAGTCTAGGCCACCGCGGATAAGTACCCTAGATCTACCGATGGTAGATCTAGTGTACTTATCCGCAGCGGCCTAGACAATGGCAGTTGCGGTTTTTCTATGCAGTTTTACCTACTGAACAAGAATTTAAAGTAATATTAATCGGACAACTGTAATTAACCCCCAGGGTCTGTACTAAACCCGGCGAAATACATTGGATGCCTCAATCCCTTGTGGAAGTCGTATCCGCGGTTACGTTCCTTGCAGTCCATGCGGACTGCTTCTGTAGAAATACCCGTGAATAGTCAGGATAGCCTAGCCCAATAGCCTATGTAGGGAAGCAGTGAGTAGCCTAAGGTTGAAGGAAACATTGACATTGCAGAGTTTAGATGGGGGAATAATTAGCTTAGAACCTCTGAATGGTCTGAAATATTAAAACTCGAGTAAACCAAATTTCTGTTAAATTTTTGTTTGCATGCACTGTCAACTTAGCCCCCACACACAAAAAAATGTGGTAATTCTAAGCCTGCATTCCGCGATACAGTAGACTATGGCTATTGACGTTTTCCTATGTTATTTTACCTGCTGAACAAGAATTTAAAGTAATATTTATTCGGTCGACTGTAATTAAACTTTGATTTACCTCTGCAGACTACATGACAGTGCAAGGGGTCTGATGTACCAACTACAGAGTTCAAAGGTAAATAACAGATTAGTTACAGTCGACCAGAAAAATATTACCTTAAACTCTTGTAAAGTAAGCAAAATCATAGGATAACGTCAATTGCCATAGTCTACTTCGACTGAACAATCTTCGAAGTGTTGGTTCGGGGCCATGAAACGTAAACAAACCACCATATTTGAATGCTGGTAGGGGGTGTGGGATACGTGACTAACAGGGAGCCTTATGTCCGGTAAAGGGGTGGGGGGGGGGGTGTTACCGGAAGAGGAAGGCAGAGGTACGAGTTGGTAAAGCCACGCTGGATATGGTGGTAAATAATTCCCACTAAATATCACCGACATCAAAAGCACTAAACCTTTGGAACACTAAAACACAATATAACAAAGTATATACAGATTAGGAACCTTGCGTTAAAGGGGTGGAGGATAGAGTTCAGCAGCCGCTTTCCCGAAGGCATGGAGCCTCGTCTTGGGGTTGTGGAAGTGGATTTTAAAGTACACCACTGCCGTGGTCTTGACAGTATATTACCAACCTTCCATACTGCCCCGAGTATTGGCTGAAATGTCCTTTAATTAACGAAATAGTTAACATATGAACGGGGCAGAGTCGAGTTAGTAATGAGGCCCGGTGGAGGTGCCTGGGAGTGCTTCCGCCATCTGGCTGGTTGACACTGGCAAGTTTGTCAGGAGGAAGGGGGGGCGCCGGTTGGAGACCACAAAACAGAGTAGGGAGGATGGGGTGGGGGGTAAATATTCACGTTTGTGAAAAAAACACGAACACTGTATTGTAATGGGTGGACAATATAGGAAATGAGGGATGCCTGTTTGGGGGTAATTGAACTTAACAAATGTTGAGTGAAATCGTACAAACATAGGTTCTTTAATGTTTATGAAACCAAAGTTATCGTGTATTATTATTAAAGTAAAAAATATTGCAATGAAACCTTACAGTAGGGACACATATTTTACATAAGAGCTAATAATCCATACATACATGAAAATATATTTTGTTCATGAAACTTACCTGTCAGATATATATATAGCTGTATTTCTGACGTCCGACAGAATTTCAAAACTCGCGGCACACGTAGTGGGGCGGCCAGGTGGTAGTACCCATTCCCGCCGCTGGGAGGCGGATATCAGGAACCATTCCCATTTTCTATTCATATTTTTTCTGTCGCCGGTGCTGCAAACAACTGTTTACAGTACCTCCGTCTAGGATTTTTTGATTATCTCGCTTAATATTATCTGGATTGACTTTTGGTATCGACTTCTGGATTGTTGGATTGGCACGCGTAATAGTGGATTGGTTTTTGATTTTGGATTGGCTTTTCTGGGTACATGATGTCTGGATCAAGTACTGGAAGTTTCAGAGTGTGTGTGAGGAGTGAATGTAAGGTGAGGCTTCTTAAACCTTCAGTTGATCCTCACACAGTTTGTATGGATTGCAGGGGGCATGTTTGCGTGGTTGATGATCGGTGCAATGAATGTAAGGATTTGGATGATGATAAATGGAAGATGTATGAGACCTATCGACGTAAATTGGAGCGCGATAGAGTCAGGAGGTCTTCCTCCAAGGGCAGTTCTACTAAAGGTAAGGATATTAACATTTCTCCTCCTCTAACACCAGTAGATTTTGCTCAACCTAATCCTGTTTTGTTGCCTTCGGGCCCCCAGTGCTGTGTCTGGAGAAGGAACACCCTTTCTCTGATTCTGGAGTCTATTCGTGCTCTCGAATCTAAAAGTATTGGCCCTAGAAACCGGCCCTGTGAAAGTTTGTGTTAGTGCCCCTAGTGTTTGTGGAGGGGGCGTCAGATCGGCCCCATAATGCCTCTAGGCCTAGACCTCTATCGGACTCCCAGGACTCAGGGAGTGGGTATGTCGAAAGCCGCAAGAGGGTTACGGGGGTCTCCCCACCGATCTGGCGTCCCTTCGGCAGGCCTTGTTGCTAAAATCCCAGGCTGCCAAGGAGCGCACGAGCACGCGTGTCCTGAAAGATTGCTTTTCGTCCTCCGAAGCGTCCTCCCCGCGCAAGGGGTGGAGCGCTCGGAGAGACTCGCGTCCGTTTGAAAAGGACCTTATTTCCGCTTTGAGGACGCTTCACGTCCTATGTCTCCTCTTTCGTCAGAGGACGCTTATGACGCCTTTTCCTCAAGCGGAAGAGAGGAAGGCTTTCTACCAAAGAGGACGTTAGTTTCCACGCACAGGCGTGTTCACCTGAGAGGCAGATAGCTGTACCTGCTAGAAGGAAGGAGGCGTCCCCTCGCCCCTCTTCCTTCTCGCAGGCTCAGTCCTGCCCCTTCTTTTGCTCCTTTGTCACCTACGAAGGATATCCTAGTGTCCCTTCAGGACCAGATTACGTCGCTGATGGCTCAGAGGACTCGACCAGCAGCAGTCGAGCCTAAGCGTAGGAAGGACGTTCTTCGGCTGCCCGTCAAGAGGACAAGCAGCCTCATTCTCTCTCGTCGCTGTCTCGCTCGTCTCGTCTCTCTCTCCTCCTCCGGATCGTCAACGTTCTCGTTCTCCTAGCAGATCTTTTACTCTCTTAGGAGAGGACGCTCGGCGTTCGAAGCAGGACGCTTTGCGCTCTCGGCTGGTAGCGGTTGAGGACGCTCGGCAGGACGCTCGGCGTTCTAGACAGGACGCTTTGCGCTCTCTTCAAGACGCTTTTGAGGACGCTCGGCAGGACGCTCGGCGTTCGAAGCAGGACACTTCGAGTTATAGACAGGACGCCTTTGAGGACGCTCCGCAGGATGCTCGCCGTGTGAAGCAGGACGCTTTTCGAGCGAAGCAGGACGCTTTTGAGGACGCAAAGCAGGACGCTCGCTTGGCTAAGCAGGACGCTTTTGGCGCCTCTCGTCAGGAAGCTCGCGCTTCCTCTCGTAGAGCGTTTCTGTTAAGACAGTTCACGTTGCTTCTAAGGACGCTCCTCTTTCGCAAGATGTCCGTACCTCTAAAGATCGACGTAATGTCCGATTCCGTACCTGTAGGCGGATACTTCCAACCAACGGAAGTCATTGTTCAAAGGTGTCCTGGACTCCGGTGGAGACTGACCACCACTTGAAGGGACTGCTTCGTACCCTTAATGTTTTTAATTTCCTAGATTGGTGTCTGGGAGTTTTAGACCTTCAGTCTAGGAGTCCTGATTCTCTCAGTCTGGGGGAGCTGTCCAGCGTGTTGTCATGTATGGACAAGGCCGTCAGGGATGGTTCGGAGGAGCTAGTTTCTCATTTTGGAACTGCCTTCCTGAAGAAAAGAGCACTGCTTTGCAATTTTACCGCTAAGTCGGTATCTCCCGCTCAGAAAGCGGAATTGCTCTTTGCGCCTCTTTCGGACCATCTCTTCCCCCAGGCTATGGTAAAGGATCTTGCACAGAGTTTGCAAGAAAAGGCGACCCAGGACTCTTGGTTCAGTCTTCAAGACGTCCAGCAGCTCCTTCCACTTCTACATTCAGCAAACCCCCGAAGAAAGTCAAACCCTTTCGCGGGGCACCCCCCTCGAGAGCAGCTCCTCGAGGGAGAGGGTTTTCGAGAGGAAGAGCTTCATTCAAACCCAAAACCAGCAAATGAAGATCTCGTCCTTCAGACGCCAGTCGGGGCCAGACTGGAATTCTTTGCGGAGGCTTGGAGGACAGAGAGGGGCGGAATCCTTGGGACCCTCAAGATAGTAGAGCGGGGTACAAGATCCCCTTTTTACATCCTCCTCCTTTAACATCAACTCCCAGAGACCTCTCTCATCTTATCAGGGAGAGAAGAAAAGTGTTCTTTTCGATCTGTTAGACCAGATGGTCGAAAAAAGAGCGGTGGAACAAGTCTTGGACCTAGAGTCACCGGGCTTCTACAACAGGATTTTCCATAGTGCCGAAGCAGTCGTCAGGTGGCGCAGGTCCTGGATGTGAGCAGGCTCAATCTTTTGTAGAAAAGATCAAGTTCAAAAGGGAGACGCCTCAGTCGGTGCTGGGAGCCTTGAGACCTGGCGACTGGATGGTGTCTCTGGACCTGCAGGACGCGTACTTCCACGTCCCAGTCCACCCTCTTTTCAAGGAAGTACCTGAGATTCGTCTTGGACAACAGGGTTTGGCAGTTCAGAGCCCTTTGTTTCGGTCTCAGCACGGCCCGATGGTTTTCACAATGATTATGAGGAATGTAGCGAAGTGGCTCCATTCGTCAGGAATCAGGATATCCCCTTACCTCGACGATTGGCTGATCAGAGCGTCGTCGAGGCAGAAGTGTCTGAAGGACCTTCAGTTTACGTTAGCCCTAGCAAAGTCTCTGGGTCTTTTGGGCTCAATTCCGGAAAAGTCGCATCTGACCCCGACACAGTCCATCGTGTATCTGGGGATTCAGATGGATTCAGTGGCTTTTCGGGCGTTTCCATCCCAGGAACGTCAGCGACTGGGGTTAGAGAAAGTCGCAGCCTTCCTAGAGAGAGAAGCTTGTTCGGTGAGGGAGTGGATGAGTCTGCTGGGCACCATTTCCTCGCTAGAAAAGTTTGTCTCGCTGGGAAGACTGCACCTCAGGCCTCTTCAATTTTTCCTTGCGGAAGAATGGACGTCAAAAGAGGACCTGAATGCGATCCTAAGGATCTCCAACAAGGTAAAAGTCCACTTAAGATGGTGGCTCGACCCTCAGAAGTTACGAGAGGGCTTCTCCTTAAATCTTCTGAGCCCCGACCTAGTGTTGTTCTCAGACGCTTCCATTTCCGGTTGGGGAGCAACACTAGGGGGGAGGAAGTGTCAGGCTCCTGGAGAGGGGAACAGGTAGCCTGGCACATCAATGTAAAGGAACTGGCAGCGATATTCCTGTCGCTGCAGTTCTTCGAAGAAAAACTGTCAAGCAAGGTTGTTCAAGTCAACTCAGACAGTACCACAGCCCTTGCGTATCTAAAGAATCAGGGAGGAACTCGCTCCAGATCCCTTTTTCTCCTGCGAAGGAAGTTCTGCTATGGGCAGACGCAAGGCGCATCAAGATCCTGACAAGATTCGTGGCAGGGGTTCAGAATGTCAGGGCGGACCTTCTCAGCCGCCGAAATCAGATTCTACCAACAGAATGGACCTTGCACCAGGAAGTCTGTCAACAATTATGGAGATTGTGGGGACGTCCTCTAGTAGACCTGTTCGCTACATCAAGGACGAAGAGGCTTCCTCTGTATGCTCCCCGGTTCTGGACCCAGGGGCAATTGCAGTGGACGCGTTGCTTCTGGAACTGGACAGACCTGGATCTTTACGCCTTTCCCATTCAAGATCATGGGGGACGTAATGAGGAAGTTCGCAGCTTCAGAAGGGACAAGGTGACTCTGATTGCCCCAATGTGGCCAGCAAGAGAGTGGTTCACAGAGGTCATGACGTTCCTTGTGGACTTCCCAAGAACGTTGCCCTGGAGGAGAGATCTACTCAGACAGCCTCACTTCAAAAGGTTTCACCAAAACCTCTCCGCTCTGGCTCTGACTGCGTTCAGACTATCGAAAAGTTGGCCAGAGCGAGAGGCTTTTCAAAGGCAGCTGCGAGAGCAATCGCTAATGCTCGAAGAGCCTCTTCAAGAGCTGTCTACCAGTCTAAGTGGTCCTCCTTCAGGGCATGGTGCAAGAAGGAAGGAATTTCCTCTTCCACGACCTCTGTGAATCAGATAGCAGATTTCTTACTCTATCTAAGAAATGTGCAGAAATTGGCAGTTCCTACAATCAAGGGTTATAGGAGTATGTTGTCTGCCGTTTTTCGCCACAGAGGAATGGACCTCTCCGACAATAAGGATCTGCACGATCTCTTAAGGTCGTTCGAGACCACCAAAATTCCACAAGCAAGACCGCCCTCATGGAATCTAGATGTGGTGTTGAAACATCTGATGCTAAGTCCCTTTGAGACCTCTCCATGAAGCTTCTCTAAGGGACTTAACGAGAAAAACGCTTTTCCTAGCTTCTCTGGCGACGGCGAAGAGAGTTAGTGAAATCCAAGCGTTCAGTAGCCTAGTGGGTTTCAAGGGAGACAGCGCTGTCTGCTCGTTGAACCCTTCTTTCTTGGCTAAGAACGAGAACCCGTCTAATCCTTAAGGCCAAAGAGCTTGAAATCAAAGGAATATCGAGTCTCGTGGGTCAAGAACCAGAGAGAGCCCTGTGCCCTGTCAGGGCTCTCAAGTTCTATGTGAATAGGACTAAAGAGATAAGAGGTCCCTCAGGTAATCTCTGGTGCTCGGTGAAGAGACCAGATTTGCCGTTGTCGAAGAATGCTGTTGCTTTCTTCTTGAGGGACGTCATTAAAGAGGCTCATTCATCTTGCCAGAAGACTGATATGAGCCTCTTTAAAGTGAAAGCTCACGAGGTCAGAGCCGTAGCTACTTCTCTTGCCTTCCAAAGGAATATGTCTATCAGAGATATTCTTGATAGCACCTTCTGGAGGAGCAATTCCGTATTCGCCTCACATTACCTCCGGGATGTGAGAACGATTTACGAGAACTGTAGTTCTTTGGGACCTTACATTTCGGCAGACACAGTTTTGGGGGCTGAAGGTGGCTCTCTCCCTATCCCTTAGCTTAGTTAGGTTAGTTTATTGTGTTTTTGGTTGATGGTGAGATCTTATGTGAAATCTCCCATTCCTTAGTGTTAATGTCAGGGGTTTTTTGGTTAGTTGGTCAGGTGGTGGTCGGTTGCTGTGTTACTGCCATATGTTTGGCTAGATGGTCTTGTCACATTGTGGTCACGTCCCCGTTGACAGAGCATCCAGAGGGCACCAGCACTACAGGTCCAAACCTGGCTGGCAACTCTGATAAAGCATAAGCAGGCTTTAGGTGACAGTAATCACATAGTCTACTTTGCTATCAGGTAAGGAACCAATAAGTTAATCTTTTATTTTAATTTAAATTTCCTAAAAAATCCTAGTCTGTCTCTACCCACCATCCGAAGGTGTGATTCAGCTATATATATCTGACAGGTAAGTTTCATGAACAAAATGTTATTGTTATAATACAATTAAGTTTGTTCATACTTACCTGCAGATATATATAATTAGAGTGCCCACCCTCCTTCCCTCAGGAGACAAGGGTCATGAATAAATATGAATAGAAAATGGGAATGGTTCCTGATATCCGCCTCCCAGCTGCGGGAATGGGTACTACCACCTGGCCTCCCGCCCCCACTACGTGTGCCGCGAGTTTTTGGAAATTCTGTCGGACGTCAGAAATACAGCTATATATATATCTGCCAGGTAAGTATGAACAAACTTAATTGTATTATAACAATAACATATTATATATCTATACACTGTTTTTTACATCTGGTATTTACACATCTGGTACTTAAGTATAAATTATCAAGTATATACAAGTCTAAGACCATTTTAGTGAGTAATGAATAGAATATTATTAAGTTTCAAGGATCAGAGTGGCCAGTTCAGGGGGTGATTGAACATAACAAGAAATGTTGAGAGTTCAATTGTAAAAATTGTGTAACCTAACCAGTGGGCTCCCCCCATCCCCATAGCCCCCCTTAAAGGAAGGTAATCTTAGAAGTGTAACATAGGTATAGGTTAGGATCGTAACCTAACCTAGTAGAACATGTTGCCTGACGGGGGGGCAGAGCAAGAAATTGTTATGGGTCAGACAGGCATGTAAAGGGGAATATAGAAAAAAGAAGGGAGAAAAAATTGGAATGTCTGTAAAATGAAAAGATGCAATACCAATTTCACGAAAAATGTAATACGATATATTTCAAAAAATGTAATACCATCAATTTCACGTCATTGACAGAAAGGTCTCGAAACGTCCTAAAACCGCCTTCTAGTCCCACCCCTCGGGAGACTTTCAGTGGCCTGCCCTCAATTGTAACGTAATATTGTAAGATATATAAGGCAACATTATGAAGTGAGAACAAGTCAGTGCACATATTAAACAATACTATGATAAACGGAACAGAAATAAAAGCTTGAAATAATATTACACAATCACAAAACAAATGAGGAAAAGGAATATATGTAACAATGCATGAATCCTCCCCAAAAACCTCCTATCGCAACGTAGGGTTAATAATGCAACATGATTGGTTAAATACATGTAACCCCCTACAATACCCCCATCATTTATCTCCTTAGGAAGTTTGTGTCTGAACTAAAAGCTCCCTTATATCTCAGCGCATGTGCAGTAGGATAGGCGCATGCGTAGTAGGATTCAGCGTCGTAATAGCAGTAGCAATAAGTGATTTTGGCTGTGTAACGGCTCCATTATTGGTTCATTTATCGCTTTATATAAGCTTGTATTTCGTGTTTCAAATGTCATAAATAAGAGGAAATGACACAATAACACTACAAAACCTTCCCCCAAGTGTTTTACCCCACCTAAAACCCCGCATTCCCATCGGTCCCCCTTACCATAGGATAGAGTTCAAAGGTAAATTACACGTTAATTACAGCCGGCCGAAAAAATATTATCTTAAATTCTTGTTCAGGAGGTAAAACTGTATAGAAAAACGTCAACTTGCATAGTCTAGTTTGCCGCGGAATAAGGGCTTAGATCTACCAAAAATGTAAAACTTCAGACTTACCATCAGGTACCATGACCAGGTTCTTGACAGCTACTTACATTCATCCTCAAGGGGCTGGCATTTAACACTGCTGATTTTCTACGTACACTGGTAGTTAGTTAAAAAACCAGAGGGGTGTGATACCTAGTACTCTTCAGTCCCCCCCCCCCTCCCCCCTCTCCTCCCCCCCCCCACAAAAAAAAAGTTAGAAAATCATGTGTTGGATTTTACAGCAATTTTTATGTATGCTAACTGTACCGGCTCAGAGATGACATTCATGTGTTTAAAGCTACTGCTGGGTTGTTTATTATGCTCAAAGCCATGAGGTGTGTATGCCATATGCATTTTTACCTCTGAGTTTACTGGTAAGGTTAGATTAGTAGTATAAAAACTATTTGCCCATTTTCTTGGGCAAGTCAGTGGTGCGACAGAGGAGACATTTTCAGCTTTGTGTGATGGGAAAACCCATGAATACAATCCTCTGTTTTTTAAGATTTAAAGGTACCACTTAAATTCTTTGCCTAACTGCCGGTGTGTTTATAAATATCCCCAGCAGTTCATATGTAGTCGATTAACGTTTCATCATAGAAACTGAATTGTTAAGTTAAGGTACTTTTATCAAACTGAAGTTTTAACATCTGAAAATGGGGTGATATGGTACCACTGTTGTATCATGTGTAACTGGTTAGGAAAGGGTGTGTTACCCACATTCCAGTAAAACACATGTCAGAAACTTATTGCATACAATATTTTATTGCAGTGTGGACTTGCCTTTACACTGTTTGTGACAGATGGACATTGGCCAGTGATAATATTTAGTTAACTGATACTGGGTGGAGACCAAGTCTCTAATTTTCTAATAAATTATTTTTTAATACGTGTATTTTAATATCAGGAGGCAATTGCTTATATTTGTTATTTTGCTTTACATATTTTTTTGCATTATTTCTGATATTTATTTGATAAAAGCAACTGACAGAATTTTGTAATGACATGCCTTCATATAATGAAAGATTTTTTTTGTGTACAAACGTTTCCTTTCCTTTATATTTATTTATACAGAAATTTGAACATGGTATAAAAACTTGTACCTGTAATTCCTGGCATATTAGTGTCTAGATTCATTGTTGCCCAGGTCTGGTATGGGCATCTGTAAAACAGGTATACTGGATTCAATTTCTGATGTTTCTAAAATGGGTACTTTGTTTCTTTTTATCAGGACATTTCAGTATTATGGCCATGGAGGTTGGAAGAAGCAGAGAATGAGGTAGAACATGCTAGTACTCAAGATACTCTTGAGTGACCAACCACATAGAAAGATGAATTTAAGGTCTTGCAAAGAAGGGGACGGAGCATATGATGTCATTTACCTTTTGGAAGTCATCTGGTAAGGTTATTTTCAACTTAGTATTTGTAGTCTAGATATTGTAAATTTCTGGTAAAGATGGAAGGAAATTTGAGTACTAGGAAGGGAATTAATGATTATAATAAAATTAACATACAAATTTAGAAGAATGATGAGACAAGAGTTTAATCTTATGTCTTATGTCCTTAGCGTTCAGAAAGGCCCTTGGGGGTAGTACCTGCAGTGAACTTCATGTGATGTACTGTAGGCATTACTTAGGTAGGTTCTTTTCAGTGTCCCTTTGACACTTAACTACAACACATTTCATTCCTTTTACTTTACCTCCATTCATAAACTGTTTCTTCCATTTTACTTTCCACCTTTCATATCAATTGATTCTCAGTGCAACTGCTTTGAGGTTTTTATCCTGTTACATCTTTACAACAATTTTACTGTCAATTTCCATTTCATCGCTGAATGACCATATCATTCCCAGCTCTTGTCCTTTGGCCTAAGTTTTGTATTCTATTCTATTGACATATACAAAGATTACAATAGAATTATCAGCACCTTTCAACACCCTTGATATTTGTCTCAATCAAAAGTAAAGTGAACCTAGTGAGTTACCACTTTCAATTTTATGACAAATGGGGTTTGATGGCTAATGCTGCCCAAAGGTAAATTTCCTGTGTCAGGTGTTGGTTGCCAAGGGATGTCTTGACCCCACGACCCATCTTTGGAAGGTGCAATCAGCCAAAGCGTCCAGCAGCAAGACTGGAGGATGAATTCTTATCCTTAGGTTTAATGACTGCTGTATTTTAGCATGTGGATGAATTTTCATGTGAACGTCAGTGGTTAATAGGATACAGTTATGTGACCCAGTTAAGTTACTGTGCCTCTTCAGAACATGACATGAGGACTCCTACAAGGTGATGGCAGTGCTTTTTGATGAAAACATTTTTATACCTAAGAAACCTCATGGAGTTGTGTTAAGGTTGCAGACAAAATTATGTGCAGATTCATTTCTTATGTGAAGTAGAAATGGAACTACTTTATTTGTTAAAATTGTTGACTGTTTAAAAAAATTTTTTTTTATTCAAAGTTTGAGGTGCAGCTGTAGTTTGGGTATTAGAAAAAACATGTATAACTTGGTAAAATTTATCATAGTTTTGTAAAAGAGGCCCCAAAAGGGGTCATATAATTTAGTCTTTTGCAACTTCTCATGGAAGGTGTCCAAATTACAACTTTGATTGAATTAATAATTGTCATTTTCTTCATTACAGGTTACATGATGCGCCATCATTAGTGGCCTTCAAGTCATAATGTGGAAATAATAGAGACGCAAAGAAACATTTCTCCAAAAGATTGGAAGCTTAATTGCAGAAAATCTGATCGTCTTATTTTAAAAAAGTACACGATCAAGACCACGGAATGTCTCATCTAGACTTGTGCACTTTCCCTTAACGGATTTATCTTTATTAAAAATTGCAATGGTCCGAGGTAACCGTTATAGAAATGAAATGGCTGAGAAGAAGCTAAAGGGAACTGGTGAAGAGTAGAGATAGAGATAAGTGCATGTGGGGCTGAAGGGATACTATAGGGAATTTTTAATACTATTTCCAGGACTCGGATATGACCTCCTGCTGGGATGTACTCCAAGTCAGTTGTAAGATCGCCAGTACTGTGTTTCTCCCATAAATGGAAACTTGGAATAATTTGCATGTGCATAATACTACATATCACCTTGTACTCTTTCCTTCTTGTGACTGAAATGGTTACCATTTGTGCTGTGTATGCATATACTGATGTTATTCCATTAATACATCTGTTCTATTAGATATTCTATCCTGGTGGTTATTGGCCTTTCAAACTTTTTTTAAATGTATGAAGTGTTTTCCAGTTTCCAATAGGCATTTGTTCCCATGCTTTCTGGTTGATTCCTTAATGATTTATCTCTTGATGCATTATTAATGTGCAGGATTCTCTGAACCTCTTCAGTTGTTGCATTCCGTATTGCTTCCCCAACATATTCTGTAAGAATTCTCTAGTTTTTACTTTTTCTCTTCCCAAAAGACTCGAACCATTGCCTTTGCTGTACTACCTTGTCTCTGTCTTATACTTTTTCCCTTTCACATCGTATTGTAGGGACTTCTTCTTTCACCCATTTGGTGGAGGATGATGGGAACAAATGTGGAGGTTACTAAATAAAAATCTGACTATCCTTAACCTACTTTATTAACTTAACCTACAGAATTGTAACAACCTAGATTATCACTCTTAATACTGCAACAACCATCAAAAAGAATCTCCCTGAAATACATCAACCTAAATCTAACACGGACAACAAAAGGTACCCTAACCTAATTCATCAACCTAATTATACAATGGCTACCAAAAAGAACCTTAAACCTAATTCCAGAACACTAATCTAACTCGTCAACTTTAGGTTACAACGCCCTCTAAAATGAACCTTGACCCAATTCATCAATGTCAATATGTACTACAGTTTTTCCCCAACTGTGGTCTTTGAGACTTCCTCAGATTGGGAGTTATCATTTCGTAGTTATCCTTCTTCCTACTAGATCAACACCTAGTTTTGATCTTTTTCAACTGCTGTCAAACTTTCTTTGCTGCGTGTGAAGATCAGCACCTTTTAGGATTCAGTGGTGCATATGGAGGAACGGGAGAAGGGCAGCCTGATAAAGTATTTTTTTTTTCTGCAATCTGGCAGCTTTGCATTCTCTCCCTATGGTCTTTATCACTTCTCTCCCTTATCCCTCTTCTAATTGTCGTTTACTTTGTAGTAATTGTTTCACTATCGTTTCATTGTCCCTTTCGCAATGTTCTAATCCTTTGTCCTCCAAAGGAAAATCTCTGTTCTTACGCTTGTGCTTCTTTGATTTTTTCCTCCACAGTTTAAGTGAAGTAGAGCTCCTCAATCTACCCTACCACACTCAAGCAAACCCAGTAAAAAAGAAAGAAAAAGAAGGATTAATCAAACAATTATACATACTACAGACATAGATAAATATAATAAAAAACAAAATTCAATCAAAAACCCATTTTCCATACTACTACTACCACATCTTGGTATCCTTCTCTTCTCCTCACAGGCTTCGCTATCCTCTTCTGCTTCTTTTTAAAGATTTTAAGTCTGTTCCTCTGAAACTAAGCGTTTATTAGAGAATGCACAAAGTTGCTCAGGTCATGAGTTCCTATGATGTTTTGTTCCTCCTTGGTTGGCAGCAGGCTCTGTTTTTCTTAAATTTTGAGACCCCTTTAGCAGGCCACCAATTAGTACATAGCAACTTGCCTGGCTTAGTGTACTAAGTAGTACTAAAGGTTCTCTTCAGTTTCCCTTCGGCCTCAAGTACATTGCTATCTGCCTTTTACTTTTCAAATTGGCCTTGTTTGATTTAAAATTTTCATTTTTTTTTATATTTACCATACTGAAGTCTATTATGTTTTATGAAAATGTTAATTATAATGTTGAATTGAAAATTCGAGTTATATCCCTTGTGTCCAGAAATAGTCAAATTCTCTGCATTTACATTAATGAAAGAACAGCAGTTCATTGACAGAATCTAAATTTTGCAGTTAAAAACAAACCATTCAAGTCAGCCTTAGGAGAGTCAGGTGTTTTGTCTCATTAGTTGGCCTAATCTACCTCATGTTGTAATAATCTTCCTCAGGATTTAGTATTCTACCTGAAGTTGTAAATAATGTACCTCAGGTTGTAATCATTTGGAAATGTAGCCTCAGGCAAACCTGTGTAATTCTAGCTAGGTGACTTTGTGGTTGTTAAAATCTGGACATCAGAATGATTACAGTGCCTGATTTTATATTTTATTGATGGAATCATTTCTGTGTTTGATTTTTGAGTAATTTCATTTTTAAGAGTACATTTTTATTTTAGTATTTTCATTTGCATAAGTTTTTTGCATTTTTTAGCACTTCTGTTATACCTTTTCTTGTTTAGTCCAAGGAATACAATTAATGGTATAGTTTTATTTTTCATTACTTAATTACAATTAAAAATAGTGGCCATGACTAATGATTACTCAGTTAAGAAGAAATGTAGTGCATTTTTTTACATATTAAATGTTTAATTTTTTGTGGTGATTTGTGTACATAGTTTTATAGTACTGTATATTTTGAGATTTCAGTGGTCAAGGGTGGTAATGTGTCAATGATCATTGTTTTTTGAAGGCTGTTATCAACTGCCAAGAATGGGTCAAGGTATAAACAAGTATTTGTACTCAGGTTTTAAGTTTATTTCTTTGAGAAGCAGTAGCACATTTTATCAACTTCTCTCTGTGAAAATGTTGTCTTTGTTAGTATTCGCTCTTGCCTGTTTCAAGCCCATTACATTAACCTGGCCTCCTTCATGTGACATTTTAGACATTATGATCCACTGGAAGGAAAAAGAACACCAGTAGCTGGCCTGTGTGCAATTTCCTCAGATGTTATAGATCATCGTCACAATAAGTTTTTTTACATCAGTTTTTGCTTTGTCATATTAAGTTAGCAGTAGCTTCGCAGATTTACAGCAGGAACTCTTGCCATAGGTGGATGGTAGGCTTTATGATCCAAGACTTACAGCTAGCAGGTTACCTCATGATTAACTTCTGATTTTGCCTTCTCAGACACTTCAAATTCCTGCCTCCCTTCAACCCTTTTAATAGACTGATTTGTTTATATGTATATCTTTTCTTAGCAAGATTTATTTCAGGTTTTGTCTCTTCTGAAATATGGTTAAAGATCTTGAATTTCAGCCAGTTACAGCTGATATTGCTGGTCAGTTCTAATCAGTCCAAGAAAAAAAAAAGCCTTCTGTTCATTTTCAACTTGTGCATTTCACTGGCTATTTGAGTTGCATTACCAGAAGAGATGCTTCAGTTACTTTAACCCAGCAGCTACAACAGCAATTTTGTGTGTCCGCAATCTGCTGAGGTTTCCGTCTGGCACACCTTTCAGAAGTTATCCGCTTGTTTTGGAAGAATTGCAGTCCAGCTCCTGACTCCTTTTGCCCTTGGAATTTTGAATTTCTCTATTCCTCACTATCCAGGGCACAACCTTGTTTTCTCAGGATCCTTTCCCCTCTTTGGCACTGCAGCAACTCAACATCCTTCTGCTTAGGGTAAAGTAACAGGTTTGCAAATAACAAGTGACGTTTTTAATCACAAAAGAATTATAGTTATTGAAGGTGGGGTAATGAATTTTTTTTTTCTTTGGGAGCCAGAATTGTAATACCCCGAAGGAGCGAGTGTCCTCAGCAGGAGGCAAAACCAATCGGTTGCCAGCACTGAAACCAACCCAAAGGGCCTTTTTCTAAGGTGACAGCCGATTGCCGAGATGGGAAAGGCCTTGTAGACTTCCCTTGTGCTTTCCTAGATGAATTTCAGTTTTCTATGACACGACTGAAGTATGTTAGGCCCTTTCAAATATCAAAGAAAACAGTTTGTCTAAAGAGGGTCTGGTAAGGTTCCCCCTAAGACAAGCCTAGTCTTACGTTCACCTTCTTGGTTGAGATTTTTTACGAAGGCAAATGGTTGCTTGAACACAGAATGTCAGGTGAAACATGACGCGAAATATTTTAGGCTTTTGTTGCCAGAACTTCGTTCCGAAGCATAATGGCCGAAAAAGAAATCGAACTTGCTTTTATTGAGACTTAACAACGGTCTCTCTCTCTCTCTCTCTCTCTCTCTCTCTCTCTCTCTCTCTCTCTCTCTCTCTCTCTCTCTCTCTCTCTCTCTCTCTCTCTCTCTCTCTCTCTCGTCTTATTACAGAAAATGCCTCTTGCATCATAGAAAACTAAGAAAGAATAAGTAAAGGGTGGTAACTACGATAAATATATTTCGAATTTATCATCCAACCGACATTGACTTTGCGGCTACTTTACAGAATTGATGGCAGAGAGCTGTGGAGGATAATTTACTAGCAATTAGTATTCATTAATACTGATAATTCATTTCTAATCTTAGGGATGTTTGTATATAAACTGATTTCATTCTTTTAAAGAGTTTAGAGAATAAGATAACGGTATATTTCTCAAGGCCTTAGGCAGCCAACTCCTCGGCATCTTCCAGCACTTAAGACGTCAAATTTGGCATTAAAAGGAAATGATTAGTGGCAGAACCAGAGTTGTAACGTGTTCACAACCGAGTTACAAACACAAATATAATTTTTTGCCACCAATACTCTCATTTTGATATCAAACCTGAAGTCAGTGTTAAAACACGTAGAGAAAATATACTGATGCGACAACCCATCTGAGATAAGAGATGCTCTATAGAATGACTTCAGATTCCTTCACTATTCTCCACTTAAGTCCCATTCCACTGAACATTTTAAAAACTAAGCTTATCAATTTTAACTTAATGCATTTATGATTAGATTTCGTTCTATCAAAAACCTTTGCCTGACTAACTTCACCCACAAATTTAATTAATCGTAACTTGTAAAACACTAAGCTCCATGATTAGAGGGACGTTTGTTTTGACCATTGGAAGAGTCAAGTTTGACAGAACTCGTAAAATAGGTGGCTATGAAGCAGACTACTTTTACAGTATCTTTTGTGGCCAGCTTCAGAGTTCGCTTCAAAATGTAGCACTCTCGTATTACTCTTAAAAGTTTGCTTACGTTACATATTTGCAAAAAAAAATGGATTCGTCGGTAAATTATGAGAACTTTCAATTTACTTCAAACTTGTATGTTGTGCTTAATTTGGTGCCGTTTTCAGTTTACATGACACCGGCTACAAGATGTATTTGCTAAGTATGGGATGTTTATTTATATTCTCATGTTTTCCTGAACAAAAAAAAAAAAAAAAAAACTCCAGGAATTTTGCAAGTAATCAAAACAAAAGCGAATTAATTTTATTCATCTCAAATCACAATTTATTCTCCTGTCTTCGTTACAACAAAAGCAATTAATTACTTGAGGCACCTCCCATCCCAAAAAACCACCAATTCGTCTTGTGGCCTCATGACACCATTCAATGTAAGTGATTGAGTCAGGTAAATGGTCAGAGACGTGCAAAGCTACTATCCTCCTGCCCCAGTCTTCCTCCCCCAGCAGGACAGAAGGTCGGACTAACGTCAGCCTTCACCGTACACGTGGACCACCAGGCCACTTTAAAAATTGTGTGTGATGCATCTAACAAAATCCATCCCATTGCCAGGTCATTAGGGAGGAATGTCCAGGATTTGATTGAGACATTCCTTCTGGTGTTTTGAGGCCAAAATATCTTTTCAAAATTTTCAGAATCGAATTTTTACAATCTTCGAAAAGAACTATTGTACTGATCAGTTATCAGGGCTTCATGGCTTTGAATAGTTGTATCATAAGGTCACCCAACACTACTGTAGAGGCTCTTGCTTATTTTAATTAGCAGAATAGGGCGGCAACAGTTAAAAATTTCTGTCTAATATTCGGAAAGGAAACCACAATTTCATGTTTCTCAGTAGAACGAATCTATACATAACAAAATTACTGTCTCGCATATTCGTGAGAAAGGGCTACAAGACGCCAAAACTGCGACTTGCTCATTATTCCACCTGTACAGTGTCAAAGAATAATGTGCATAGCCTTTTGAAACGAGTAGCTAATCGTTAAGAAAAACTTATGGAAGATGACTGCTTGATATTTAGACGGTGTACCCAAAGACATACCTTTAAAATGGCAATACTAAACCCCTGACAGCAAGTTTCAGTATCAATTTGCTTGATATTTTAAATCGTGGCATTTTACCTTACCGCTTTGATATAACAATATCAGGCTTCTTGATGACGTAATACAATGTCATTTTACACGAAGCTTACATTTGTTACTTATAGTGCTGGAAGATATTAACATTATTTTTTACGGTTAATGATAGAATTACCGATGCTTATCTCTCTACTGGTGACCAATTATGCATTTCCTCCATTAAATCCTTGACGATGTAGTTACTTTCATACGAAAAATATCCGGAAGAATACTAAACATCTATTTTTGTGACTAGTGACAGGAAAATAGCAGAATTTCTAGGCAAGAGACTCTGCCTAACTAATATATAAACCTTCTGGGCAAAAGACTCGCCATAACTGATGCTTCCTGGAGGACAAGAATCTCCCAATTTGACGCACACGTTGAGAGCAAAGAGGAACATCGAACTGAAATCTAATGAACAAACATTCAAGGTTAAAAACTAACGAGCATGACATATCCAATAAAAATTCACAAACTAACTCTATAGAGGCAAACCTCTCCTTTCTGGGGAAAAAATCACCTCTCCCAATCTTCGTAGGCATAAATGAACCCCTCTATGTGTGAAAAAAATCAAATTAACGAATTCGGTCAATAAACAAGACCTTCCTTAGCACAGAAAAAAAATGATACTTCCATAAAATCGCAATCGAATAATTTCCATGCAAAAACAAAAGCCTCTGAATCAAAAGTGTTTTTTTTTCTTCTCCACGAAAACACTAAAACTACCAAGTTTTCTAGGAAGAAAAGCTCTGTGAAACAGACACAACTACCCATTCCCCCCCCAAAAAAAACTCAAGAATTAATACAACGGGGAAAAAATTCTTGTAACAAACATTTTCTGGGCAAAAAAAAACTATCCATCTGGTACAACTTCTGAGCAAAAAATCTCTAGAGAATCAACGTGGATAAAAAACACTCGCAACTGAAACACTATCTGGGCAAAAAGTGTATCAAACTGACATCCCTTTTAAGTAAAAAAAAAAAAAAAAAACAAAAAAAAAAAATTAATGTAACTTGCCATAAACACTTGCATCCAAAATACTTTTGGGACAAAGGTGTCGATCAAATAGACACATCTGAGTAAAAGATCAAGAATTATCACAACAGGCACAAAAATACCACACACAACTCGGCACTTTCTTGGAAAATACCTCTTCCAAACAAGCACTTTCAGGCAAAAATCTCTCATGAACTGACAAACTTTATGCAAACATTTCTTATAAATCACTTCCAAACAAACACCCCTTCCACGAAACAAAATCTTCCAAAAGAACGCCTTTTAGGCAAAACTTAAAGCATAAAACTCACGAGACATAAGCAATTAATCCTAAGAATAACTCCTACACAAATAGACATTCTGAGAAAAAACTATTCCAAACCAGAGACACTTTAGCTGAAAAAAACACAAGTTAACAGACTTTCTATGCAGACTCACAAACTGACAACGTTTCTACACCAAAATTCCAAAATTACAGATTAATTACCATCTACAATAATAGCTGAAAAGAAATTAGGCAAAAACCTAACAACCTTTCAGAAAATATCACAAACTAACAGACTTTCCAACAGTTTTATACCCCCAGAAAATAAACTAACAAGACTCCTCGAAACACAGGCAGGCTTCCAGAAGAACCGCACACTAACAGACTTTCTGGTAAAAGAAATGAGCTTACAGGTTTTTATAAAGTATAATAACATTATAAACCTCAGACAACTATTCAAAGTTAGTAAACTTCATGAAAGCAAAACTATTCAAAGTATGCAAACTTCCTGAAGGCGGAACTGTTTACAGTGAACAAACTTCCTGAAGGCAAAACAATTCCACAATTCCAAGTTTGCAAACTTCCTGAAGGCAGAACAATTCCAAGTTAGCAAACATCCTGAAGGCAAACAATTGAAAACCCACCAAATGGATAAAGTCATATAAAGATCATGAATGAACATATTTCCAGACCTGTTAGAACTACTTTGGAGAGAATACAAAAACCAGTGTAAAAAACCAGTGTATACTGTAATTCCAAAATGATTACAAATCAACGTTCTTCAGCATACGAAAATACAGAAAGGAGAATTTTTTTAGTCAGACATTCTTAGACCAAGTTCCAGATTAGTGGACTATCTAAACGTGGAAGTCTCGCACAATTCCAAACTTCCCGAGAACAAATGTCACAGCAAATTTCCGGAATGCAAAGTAACACAGACTAACAGACTTTTTAAACAAGAAATGTGAGTGTATGAGACAAACAGACTTTCTGAAAACCAAAAAATGTGAAAGTATCATACTAACGGACTTTCTAAAAACAAAGAAATATGAAAGTATCAGACTTTCTGAAAACCAAGAAATGTGAAAGTACCACTATAAACTAACAGACTTCCCAAACCCAAATCTAGGGAGAAGCAGGACTTCCATAGATCCCTTTTGATCGTAATTAAAGGTTTTAGGAGTCGTCGCAGACATCATTCAAATACCGAGTGACGAAATGTACAGAGCCTTATACTCCGAACTCGATGACTTTAATGACTATGAATCCTGAAGAATTCCCATCATCGTTCACTAAACGAGGCAATCCCAGATGATCACAACCAACGCGTGTATTCTTACTTTTACAGAAACGTATACAAACTGAATCTAAAAGCTGATATCACAAATGAACACACGACGGGACGCTCTGCTGTTAAGAACTCGCACACGGAATTCGATATTCCGCTGCCACGCATTTATTTCTGAACGTTGAATTCCTTCATCAGTCACTTATTTATTTATAAGTATTAATTGACTTATGGATGCCAGATTCTATCTGTGTCACCAACAAACTTCTAGATATTAACAGAATCACAAGCACATACTCAATGACCAACACCGCAAATGAAAACTGAATCATTCTTGGTTAGTCTAAAATTGGCCAGCATGGAAGAACACGTTCAAAACATTTTCATCTCAAGGCAATACAGATCAAAGAAAGAATTCCATCTGATCTACCTTTAACAATTACAAGCTATATAGTAAGAACCTTTCCTGCACATACAAACTAACTAACACGAACTAAGAACACGTTTACTATGAATGACCTTTTATCATCAATTTTTACCAAAACTAAACTTATTAACTTTTAGTTTCTCTTTCACAAAATTCTACCCCCGTAAACTTACACACTTATAATGATTATCAAAACCCAGAAGATCAAACCTTAAAGCCCGAACACAAATCCATCTTCTAAGTTAAATTGCACATTAGTGAAAAAAAATAGTTGTTAAATTTCCAACATACATCATGACCAGTGTAGTGTCAAAAATCAACTAAGAAATCAGTCGACATTCTAAGCAGCAACTTCTCAAGTTACCATTCAGCATCAAAGACCTCTCAAAACCATTTGCTTCTCCACAGCACCCGATTCATCTAAACATTACAGATCTTTTTATGAAAAAAAAAACTCATTTTAATGAAGACTTCCATTGGAGAGGTGGCTTAAAATGAGGACTGTCTCCTCATCCAATTAAGTGAGGAGGAAAAACCCTTGTTCCGAAATCCCGTATCTTTTGCATTCAATTAAATCTTGTCTATTACTTCGCTCAGCTTCAATCCCAGCATGCCTTTTGGTAAGGTTTATGGTTTTAGCATAATAATCTTTCCAAAGCATCAAAGGCCACATGATTACTTATTACAATTGTCAAAGAACTTAGTTCCTTTCAATTTTAGGCCCAAGACCTCCATCAAAATTCTTCAAAAGTAACAAACACCCAGTTTTGACTAATTACCTGACGATGTTATGAACTTGAAAGATCTCTCACTCATACACACTTCTAGCATTGACCATCGTGGTATCTACCCTACTTTATTTCAAGTACACGAATGAAATGTCGAGCCAAAGACGAGAAGGTGTTTGAGCCCCTAGCTGGTACCACCTTTTGAAACGACGGCATGTGTCCGAAACATAATTAAAAGTTTTGCCATAAACTTCAACAAAAGGATATCTATGAAGTTTCCAAGAGTTCTGATTGATTTACTTTACTTTTTTTTGGGACATGTGGCAAAGTGCAAATGCTACTGATACTTAAAAAAGGAAAAAATCTTGTGAAACGCTGTTATGTAACCTGATACTGTAGAAAAAACCAGCATATGATCCAGTCAGTCTACCCAAGAAAATAAACACTCCAATCTTGGTAAATGATGCTCTACAAGTGAGATTTTTAAACATTACATAATTTACATAAACTTGGCCAGAAAACAATATCTGAAACAACTAAATTTAATAATTAACTTATAAGTGAAATGTAACAATTCAGAATAAAAATGTCCCCAAAATGAGTTTTCCCAGTAAATAATTAAAGAATTTGAAGTTTTGCATATAGAGTATCTTAATCAAACTATACCAGGCAATTTCAGTCAATTATCCACAAGACAACAGAGTCAGTTTTATATAGAAATACCTCTGAACAGATAAAACAGCCCTATCCACAAAAGCTTACAATTGAACGCTCTAAGGGAAGAATTCTGACAGCAATAAGGCCAACAGAACATTGGTTGGCTACAAGACTCAAGTGCTGTAACAAGACGTGAGAGAAAATAGTGCATGAAATCTCACACCAAAAACAGATGCATTAAAATGTATAGAAATAATAGATTTTCTTACATTTATAAAAAAAAAAAGAACTCGTAATTATACTTCATCTGATGAAAAAATTCTGGCAACAAAAATCTACATGATTATCACACCAGCTCCTGCATGACAAGTGAGCATGTTCCCAGTCAGTATATTTTAAAAAACGGGTTTGAGTTTCAAAATCAAATTATCAACCAAGATGGTGATTTATATATGGCTAGTTTTGATGTGGAATCTTTATTCACAAATGTCCTACTTAACGAAACTATTGACATTATCATTGACAAAGTGTTTCCTGACGAAGAATATATTTTTCATGGTTTTAGTAAATTGCTTTTTAAACAACTTTTAGAACTCGCAGTACAAGACTCTATGTTTACTTTTAACCAAAAACTATACTCTCAAGTGGATGGTGTGGCTATGGGTTCCCCTTTGGGCCCCATATTTGCTAACTTTTTTATGTCTCATCTGGAACAGAAATTCTTAGAATCTTGTTCTTCAGCTTTTAAACCTATGTTTTATAGAATTCCTACAGTATACTAATTTACAACACACTAATATCAAAGAGGAAAAGGAAAATTGTCTACCATTCTTATACATTTGCGTTAACAGAATTGACCATCAATTTAATACAGCTGTCTATAGGAAAAAAACGTATACTGGTCTAGCCAATAATTTTTACAGCTCCTGCCAAAGAAGTTTTAAACTTAACACTATCTCCACTTTAGTTCATAGAGCCCTGAAGTACTCTTCGAGTTGGGACATTTTTCATAGGGAAATAGAATTTTTACTATCTTTTTTCCAACAATATCCCAAAGACTTAGTTCAGAAAATAATTAACAAAATTTTAACTAAATATCTGAAACCAGTACCACCGATTGTTGACTTTCAAAAGAAAACTCATGTAGCCTCGATTCCTTATATTTCCAACCTGAAACTGTCAAAGAAACTTACTCAAATCATTGAAGGTGAATTTCCATGCTTAAATTTAAAATTAATATCAAATAACCCGAGTAAAATTGGCTCCCTGTTCTGCTTTAAAGATCGTCTGCAGCCTTTTATGAGGTCAAATGTTGTGTATAAATTTACGTGCCCAGGATGTCCTGGTATTTACGTTGGATCTACCAAGAGGCTGTTGCAAATGCGATATTGCAGCCACATGGGGTATAGTTTTAGAACTGGCCAGAGATTAAGTAGACCAGAGCATTCAAATATCAAAAATCATGCCATCAAATGTAAGATCGAAGTCAAGAAACAGCAATTCTCCATTTTAGATTACAATAAGGACTCTGAGTATTTAACAACACTCGAGTCATTATTTATCAAAAGACTTGTTCCCTCATTGAATAGCGGTAGTTCATTGTCTCCGCTATACCTGGCATAGTCTTCTTTCCTGACCTCAATTCCTCATTTCTAGTCATTCTCTCTCCTTTCTTAGCGAATGGTTGGTGTTTTAGTAGTCGTGTTTTAATGTTCTTATTTTCACTTTTAACTTTGAATTATGCTATTTTAGATTATAATTTTTTAAATTTAAAATTTTAGATTGTAATGTTTTTATTTGTATTTTGCTTTTATTAATTCAAAATGTACTTTTATTTTTAACAGACTGATGATGCACAAAGTTTCTTTGTGCGAAACGTTTCTTAGCGAATAAACCCTTTTAACTCTTCAGTGTCTTCGGCTTTCCTGAAGTTATGAATATATATATATAATATATATATATATATATATATATATAACTATATATATATATATATATATATATAATATATCTATATATATATATATATATATATATATAACGTGAAAATAGCCATTAATTACATTTGCCTAAGAGTCAACAGAATAGATGAAAGATACGCTATTTGTAAGAAAGAGAGAGAGAGAGAGAGTCTGCTAAATCGTTTGTTTGTGTCACTACCTGTGAGAGAGAGAGAGAGAGAGAGAGAGAGAGAGAGAGAGAGAGAGAGAACAATAACAAAACGAACATCTTGACTACCGACCGCGTGAGGAGAGACCACCAAGAATTGCATCATTCTCCTTCTGCTTCAGTTCTTACTCCTCTCGTTGTTATTGCTCCTTCTCCTTCTTCTTCTTCCTCTCTCTTTCCTTCTCCCTTTCCCCTTTGGAGGAGGAGGAGGATCTACAAGATAATCCTTAAGGATACTCTGAGGCTGGGGAACAACTCATCCTGAGAACCTGAGACAACGAAGAGAAGAACAACAATTGTGATGTTTTTGTTGTTTTTCTCCTGTGACACGACAGTCAGTACTGCCACCTTAAGAAACTGAAGCCATTGCTTTTTTTTTTCTTTCTTTTTCATTACTGCTTGATTTTGTAATTCTGGTGGGCCTTTTCTTTATTTATTTGTTTTTTTTGGCGAGGCCTTGATCTGAAAGCTTAATGGCAATTATTATTATTATTATTATTATTATTATTATTATTATTATTAATTAAATAATTAATTATTCAGTAGATGAACCCTATTTATATGGAACAAGGCCACCACAGGGGTCACTGGCTTGGAATACAAACTTCCAAAGAATATTATTATTATTATTATTATTATTATTATTATTATTATTATTATTATTATTATTATTATTATTATTAGGGTTTGCACTAGGAAGGTAAATGGAAATATAGTCAAGAAAGAGATCCCACTTATTAAAAAGGAAAAATAAATTAATAAATCAATAAATAGATAAAAGTGTATTAAAATGGAAGGAGAATAGTATTAGGGTAGCAATGCATCGCACCTTCGCTTAGAGAGAGAAAGAAAGCGGAGGCTCCTTCGGCCAGGAAAGCGAATCCTTCCATACATCCATTAGCGGAGATCTTTTCCCCCACCAGGATGCTCGGGGGATCCGATAGCTCCTCCTGGCTCCTTAACGACGGCTGCTCTGAGCCTAACGAATTTATCGTTCATTTAGTTAAGAGCAGCCGGAGGAAGGAATGGATTGTGTCGGCGCCTTCGGAGACTTTCGCTGAATTAAAAGAATCGTTTTTTTTTTTTGCTTTTCGGAATTTTAAGTTTAAATTGCTGCAATGATTATTATTAGCCTTTGACTGAAAACATTATTATTTTTATTGATTTTTCTTTTCAGAATTCATAAAATTATGCCAATAATCTTTCTCATCTTTGTCACCCGTGCGGATGTAAGGTTCTGCCGAAGTTATAACTTCTCCTCGCAAATGGACTCCGTCCATTATTCAGCTTTCGAAGAATGTTCGAAGTGGGCCCCGGGAATTTTTGGATGCCATGAAACTCCCTGATATGATATTCATTGTCAATCCAGGTCCTGGAGAGAAATTCGGGAACCAGAAAATTTTAGCCGAGAGTTATTCCGGAAAGCAACATTTCCTGATTCCTTCGTGCAAGAAATACCTGTTTTTTGGCAAAAAATTATTTGGTAATGAGAGAACGAATGGAATTGAACTTCATATTTAAAAAGCTATTTTATCTTTCAGTTTCTGAATTCTTAATTCTTGCCATGTTTCTTGCACTTCTGATCATCACATCTATCATTGCCATTCTGGTTGTCTCCCAAATATTAACCAGAGGGTTTTGGAAAAAAATATTTTTCATAGAACGTATATCCCTAAATACTTATGGGATATAAATACATCCCTTGAAAGAGAATGGCATATTACTTATCATGCGAAGATCTCAGTTCCATAAAAAAGACAACTCAGAACTTAAGTGCAGGCATTATTTCATCTTGCAAAGAGCAAATATTAGTTTAAACATAACTGTTCTGAGTTTCCCTGAAAAAAGACTGAGAATAAATAAGACATGATATCTAAAGAAATATATAAACTCAAAATTCCTACCATTTTGCGATCACATCGAATTCATCTAAACATTTTTGGCAATAACAGCTGTCTATTTTGAATTTATATCCCCCAGGTTTTATATCCTTTCGTCGTAAATCACTTGAAGCAGAAGCGTTACGAATACAAGACGTTTTTGCCTTCAAGGAGCGAAAATGTTACTCCAAAAGTCAAGACATTCCGAATTCTGAACACATGGCTGGAATCTCTCTCTCTCTCTCTCTCCCTGGATAACGCAGTTGCCCTTTGCAAAATGAAATAAATCTTTTATTTATTCATTTCTGTAGCACGACAATACAGTTTTCTTACCATTTTCATATTTTCTTTCAGACATAAAAGACCAAAAGTAGAATTGTTTTGGATAAAACAGGTTTCATTTTATAAATGAAATGAAGCTTCTAGTTGTTCATTTATAACACAGTATAGTATGTGACAAATAGCTACAACAACAATTTTCATATCATCTACTAAAGCTAAAAAAAAGAAAAAGACAAAAAGACAAAAGTAGAATTGCCAAGAAATTCAGACAACGGAGACACTGTCGCCAAAAGTGAATTTTCCTTCCCACGTTTCCTTTCTCTCTCTCTCTCTTTCCTTCTCTGTTTTGTTGGATACGAACAATGAAATATCTGCTCATTTAAAAAGGTAGATTGACAGCGGGCGAGTTGTCAATTTTATTTTCTCTCCGAGGGAACAAACTAAATAAAATCTTAACTCTCGGTATGCGGGAAAACAGGAACTGTCAGGGTACAGAGGAAAGTCGTCACTGGTCAACAATTTTCCTATTTAGAAAACTGTGTTGTTGCTAGGGAATTAATTTCGCAAAACTATTTAAAAAAATAACTTAATACCGAATCAAATAATGACTCTGTTGTAACCTCATGCGTTTAAAAATATAAGTATGTGAAACCTTACTTCTTCATTGACCTGTGATGAATCACCTCTTGAAAAGGAGAGAAATTTATGGCAGAAAGGAAAATCTAGACATAGTAAGATTGAGTCAAATAATTCCCATATTTTAACCTCATCGCGTTTAGAAAATATAAATACGCGAAATCTTACTCCGTTCCTGAGCTGTGATGAATCATTTCTCGAAAAAAAGAGAAATTTATGTCTGAGAGAAGACGAGAGAAAAAACACTTGGGTATAAATCCGCGGAAGGAAGGAACGATGGAAGGAGGGAGGGAGGGATAGAGGAATTTTCAGGAATGAAGAAGGTCAAAGATTTATGATAGAAATTTATTGCTGATGAGAAGCAACGTCAAGATTTATGATGTTATTCGGTCTTCTAAAAGCTCCCCATCGCCTGGTTTTATTTATATAAATTATTGAGGAGAGTTCCAGTTATTTTCGATAACTGGCTTCGAGAAAAAGGGAACAAAAGCTTAGAATTCTCGAAGACCAAAGCAGCGCCTTTGGAAGCAAAGTAGAAGTATTTGTAAGTTGTTTAAAAAACTATTATTATTATTATTATTATTATTATTATTATTATTATTATTATTATATTATATTATGATTATTATTATTTAGAAGAGAGAGAGAGAGAGAGAGAGAGAGAGAGAAAGAGAGAGATAAATAATACTATATACATGTGGGACTAATTTTATTAGTTGTTCATTTATTATGAGGTCCTTCATAAACATCTTACAAATAATAAGGGTCCGAACAGTACCGAAAGTACTTGGCTATCTCGCTTTTTCATTTTTTTCCTTCGTGGCAAAAAAACTTTTATATATATATATATATATATATATATATATATATATATATATATATATATATATATATATATATATATATATATATATATATATATATATATATATATATATCATATATATATATATATATATATATATATATATATGATATATATATATATATATATATATATATATATATATATATATATATATATATATATATATATATATATATATATATATATATATAAGCAAATACCACAGGTATTCGCTTATTTAATGAATGTCGTGCATCTACATATATATATATATATATATATATATATATATATATATATATATATATATATATATATATATATATATATATATATATATATACTATATATATATATATATATATATATATATATATATATATATACATATATATATATATATATATATGTATATATATATATATATAATATATATATATATATATATATATATATATATATATATATATATATATATATATATATGTATATATATATATATATATATATATATATATATATATATATATATATATATATATATATATATATATATATATATATATATATATATATATATATATATACATATATATATATATATATATATATATATATATATATATATACATATATATATATATATATATATATATATATATATATATATATATATATATATATATATATATATATATATATATATATATATATATATATATATATATATATATATATATATTATATATATTGATGTGATCCCGGCCTTGAGAGAGGCTCGATACGTAAACAGAAATAATTGAGGTGACGCAAGGTGGAATTACTTGAACTTACAGTAAAACTGATTTATAGTGAATATTTACTATATAGAGAACAGGTCGCCAGAAACTCAGCTAATTACTTTACAGCTATTTATTTACAAAAGGCTCGTACTGGCCTGGAGAAAAGTAAATGCTATTGGTCCCCACGTGACCTTATAATCTCTCACAAATGGATAGCTGGCTAAAATGTGATTCTTAAAAGCTGGTTTCATAATCTTGCGGGAATGCAACACTTGCGGGCAGACAGACTTCACACGTGACTCAGGGAATCTGGAAAAAGGATCCCAGATTAAACAAGATAAAAGGAAAAGGATTTCTTTTTATCAGTTACTATTATTTCGTTCTCTAACACTGGGGAAAAGGAACTTAATGTTTTCACTGAGTATGCAATGACTTCATTTTGTCTGGACGATCACACAAGGGAAACATGCAGCATGATGCAGTGAGAGGAAACAAAGGGATGAGTTTCTTTTGTTTTGAAATTGAATTGGGAAAATGGGAATCAAATAGATAATAGGATGTAAGGGACTGGCAATATGCTGTTTCACAAGACGTACCTGGATGTCGTGTTCAGTGGATCTTTGTAGAAAAATGTGGCCTGGCTCTGTCTCAGGTTTGGGTCTCTTGGCGCGCCACTAATGCCATGGATAGGCCTAAATGGAAGGCAGGTAGTCGGACATCCGTCCGAAGGTCACGTCTGGAGATGACTGGGGCAGATCGCAGGTGTTTTGCCTGGCTGTTGGGAGTCAGCTTAACCCCCCATGAGCAGGGCAAATCCTGGAAACAGAACATGCAGCCAGCAGAGGGTTCATAGGAAAAAGAGCTTAAGATATAGGTATAAGAAGTACCAGTCTGCCTACATCCTTCCCTTTTAGACACGTCCCTAAAGCTGACAAGAGTCTATTTTCCCCCAACTTAGGAACTCCCTACCTCTGGCTGGCGGGTTTTGGTTTCCCGCGTTTACTAAAAATCAGCTGATATTGGGAGGAAATGGCTGCCGGTTGCCAAATCAAACTAATTAATTAATTACTGGGTAGACGAAGAGATCTATAAACGTCACAGCTTCCCCTGTTAAGAAGGCATTCACTCCCTTTCGGGCGTGAAGGTCTTGGCTTAAATAAGTTTGATCATCTCGACTACCCAGTTCTCCTACTCTAACTTGAAGTTTTTAGAGCAGCAATACAGCTAACTACAGTGGCCTACCTAACTTATAGGTGGAGATGCTAAGTGTACTAACTTAATGGAGTAATGTAGTCTAGCCTAAGTAATAACTACGGGTTGTCTGTGACAACAGTGTACTCTACCCCTAGATCAGGTTACTTGAAAATTCTACTTGCTACTACCTAGTGCCCTGGTACTAAATCATTATCCTAACCTACTCATTACAGTTAATTCGAGACGCCATCATTCCAGAGTGTTGTACGCACAGCAGCGACGGAATTGTTAAAATACATGAGGTGTGAATAATGATGCGTGAGGATGATGATGGTTAGTGCTACCAGGATGGAAATGTAATGAGGTAATTATGACATTTACATGAGTGTTAGTATCACAATTTCTAGGGGTTAGAGGGTTAGTTTTACTGGCAGAGATCAGGCTGGCTACTTCTTTGGGTAGGTGCCAGGATCACTCTGCAAATGAATGTGACACTGTACCTCGGGCACAGGTGTCAAGGAGAGTGTGTCTCTTTAGTTAGTGTGTTAATGATTTGTTACGTCCCTTCTTCTTCTTCTTCTTATTCCTCCAGGACCTGGCTATACCAGTCCTAGGAGTAGACGAAGGCACCGACTCTGGGGTAAGGCCAGAAACGCCGTCAGGAGCAGCGGCAGTGGTAGCCTGAGGGATTGCAGGAGAACACCCTACTTCGGTATCTGCAGCAACCGACGTAGAGGTGGAACCTACTGCAGGGGAGGCCCTCACTTCAGCTGCTGCGACAGCCGTCGTAAGGGGAAAACTCCAGGCTGCTTCCGTGTCGGGTACCGGAGGTGCAATACCTCTCAGCGTGCCCTGGGAAATGGGAGACAGAGGCTCCTGCTCTTGTTGAGGCTAAGCCTGTGGAGCATGGACAGTGTCCGCTGCTGGTAGTCTGCTAGGGCACCTAGGCCAATTTGTGGAGTGCCCTAGTATGTTGCAGGTTTTGCAATGGAACTGTGAATGATCAATCTCCCTCCTTGGGAACCGGGGAGACTGTTGGTGGCCGTACTTCCTGGAGGAAGTAGAATTGCGATTACTCCTTGCTTTGGAGAGATTGGTCGTGGGGTTAGGACCCCTAGGCTTTTTGAAATGCGAGGGAGACTTCATGTCTTGGCCTAGGAGGAGGTCATAACTCAATGGAATGTAGCTGCAACTGCAAGGGTACAAAACTTGGAGAAACTAGGTCTGGTGACCCTCAATTGGACGGTCGGAAGGAGGCATCTTGATATGGTTGATACTTCAATGGTTATTAAGTGCAATCTATCGATGTTAGTCCCTCGGGGGATTCGATCTTCCCGTATCAGGGAGATTTGAGCGCCAGAGTCGTAGTAGGCTCTGACGTGGCTTGGCGGATAATGGCTTTGGAGGGGTGCGACTGTTATAGGGCCCTTAGCTGGGGGTCCTATTGAGGAAGGATTTGTAACTGCCATTGCGATGGCAGGAATATTGTGATTTGCGCACCCTCCATAATTTGCAGACATGTGACCCTTGCGGCCACAGTCTCGGCAGAACTTG
>NC_087211.1:5883515-5891477 GCF_015104395.2 Macrobrachium nipponense | reverse complement strand
AACTGCATTCAGTCCAATTCTCCTCGCTGTCCTGATTGTTCCTCATCCCCTCTTCCTCCCAAAATTCCCTGTCTGTCTGTCTGTCTCCTGTCCTTGTTTCCTTGCAAAATACGCTCTCTCTCTCTCTCTCTCTCTCTCTCTCTCTCTCTCTCTCTCTCTCTCTCTAGGCATACCTCTCATTCATAAGTACAATACGTTTTGTGAAAGAATATCACGAAGAAAAAGGAAGTGAGCATCGTATCACCCATTTTTATACATTAAATTTGGTGTATTGAGGAAAATTTAATTCGTTTAGAAGGACAAATGCTTTCTAATTGCCTGAATCATTGACAACTACTCTACATTAAAATGTAATATAAAATAAGGCTGTATGGGCAGACACTTACACGCACACATGCATCATATACATACATACATACATACATACGTACATCAAGTACAAGAGGCCATGAACCGTATACTAATATAGGGTAGTATTAGAGATAAGCCTCCAGAATGAACGTACTCAGTTGAGTTTTTATTTTCTGTTGTATAAATGTCATTTCATTTCTCTCTTCTGATATTCTCATATCTGCTAATTCATCGCTTCATGCAGTTATGCCAGTGCATTCAAATAAATCATATGGGGCCCGTTATCTCCTCTCTCTCTCTCTCTCTCTCTCTCTCTCTCTCTCTCTCTCTCATTGAGTTTTTACGTGAGGGGAAATGAATGATGCTTGGCAGATGGAAGTAATTTAGGGGAGAGAGAGAGAGAGAGAGAGAGATACTCAGTGAACCTCAAGATCTTTCTTTTGATTTCGCAACAAAGGTAAACAAGTACCCATCTCATGAGCAATGTTGCAGGAGATACGAACTGCAAAGGAATTTATAATGATGATATTATGATTCTGATGCTGGATTAAAATGAATGTTGGTTCAAAAATATTAATATAATACCATATATATATATAGTATATATATATATATATATATATATATATATATATGTATGATGTATATGTAGTATAATTGTATGTATGTATACATACACACACACACACGCATATATATATATATATATATATATATATATATATATATATATATATATATATATATATATATATATATATATATATTATATATATATATATATATATATATATATATATATATATATATATATGTATATATATATATATATATATATATATATATATATATATATATATATATATACACACACACACAACTAGCTCTGCCAGGTAATATGCAATAATTACAAATACTCAGTTATGTAATGAATTAACCTCAATACTTACTCAATATTTACTATTTGCATACCTAGGGCCATCCCTTCAAGGCTTTGTTTCCTAACATTAAATCTCTGACACCGTAAATGAAAGCCTAGAAAAATCTATTATAGTGCAGCAACACTATGAAGCGCAAGAGTCTATATTTCCTAGAAGACATTAACTTGATTTCTTCCTAAGACGAGCGTCACCTTTTATGATTGTTGCTCAACGTTCATTAGTCGTCTTTAAACATCCGAGTTCAGAATCTGGGCCAAAATTCTAAGAGAGCGTTCCCCATCAACTCATTCACTTAGCGGAGTTCACTTCATCAAAACTCCATATCTTTCGTCCTTTGCATCAAGACTAAAGCGATGATACATCCTGAAACAACTTGACGTAATAACCGAAGACTTTGTTTCAGCAGTGAGCAGTCCATAAAGAAGAATATTTCAGTGGAGCAACGAGAAAGTAAGAAGAAGAAGAAGCAAAAAGAGGAGCATCTCTCTCACTTACATATTGTTGTAAGAGGAATTTCAGTCGGTTGTAAACAAAAGTTGGAATGCGAAACGTTTTACTCAGGAGACAAAATGTCTTAGGATTTCGTCCAGAAAAGGAACTTTCCTTTTCCAGTGAAAACACTTAAGCTCTTTATTATAAAAATCCCTCGAGTTTATGATCGCGTTTAGACTATTTACGAATGCAGATGCTCTCATAATGAACAACTAACAGGCTTGAATGCTGTATAATAACGAAAAAGTAGAGAAACAGGAGAGAGAGAGAGAGAGAGAGAGAGAGAGAGAGAGAGAGAGAGAGAGAGAGAGTTCACGGATTTTAAAAAGAATTACGTTTATTTCTATGGAAATTACAAAATCATAAACATTTTTGTTTTGCTCCAGTTTCCTTCTATTTCATTCTGGGACTTAATGTTCACTCTTGCAGTCCATGAGTAAAACTAACCTTACTTTGTGAGTTACAGAGTACTGAAATAAAAACGATGAAAAAAAAAAGAAGTTTTTCGTATAAAAGGACCTGAGCAAATCTGACTAAAATTCAAGAACAAATTTTTTCTTGAATTTTCCAACATTTTGTTCTGTGACTAAAAAATTAAAGTTTATCCTTACTGTTCCTTATGGGTCATAGATATCTGAGAATAATCGTTGAAAATTTTAATATATTTTGCTATGAGGACCTGGGAACATTTGATTAAAATCAAAACACGGTTTTCCTTTCTCTCAGAGTGTACAAACAACACTAAATCTTCCTTTTTAAGTCGCACACACAAAAACACAATCAATAACGCCCATACCTTCAATGAAATTACATTTCATATCTCACAATCACACATAAACACACACACACACACACACACACACACGAACGCGTACTAATTCGCCTTATTCCTTGCTACTCTACGTTTTGATGAGAACATCTGCCGTTAATGTATACACACTCCTAGTAACCCCTTTCTATGGAACATTACATAGGATGATCATATCCATCTACCCTAATATTACTGTCCCTGTTCTGTCTGGGACGACTGAAACCTGTTCCCAGTATTATTTTGTTATGTCCTTTCTTGAATCAGTTTTATTAAGTATTTTTTTTTAAATGTCAATAGTCAGCTATGAGTGGAAATATTATCCATTTTCATCGACCTGACACAAGGAAATTTTAAATGAAATGGTGATGATGACTGAGGTACTTCATCTTTATCTATAATTTCTTCTACTCGTTTCTCTCTCCCTCTCTCTCTCTCTACTCTCCTCTCTCACTCTCTCTTACTCCTCCTCTACTCCTTCTCCTCCTCTTCTCTTCTCCAATCTTCCAATTGAACGACTATTATAAACCCAAAAGGGCTCCAAAGAAAAATCAGTCCGCAGAGAGACAAGTTAAAAGAAGGGATGAAAATTAAATAAATATGAGGGAATAAAAAATAAAACCGATTCACCTGAATTCGGGAGACGTCGGCAGAGCGATGGAGTGAATTTTATCCTCGTTTAAATATTTGGAGATCAGAAAAGAATCACAACTGCACTAGGGAAACTATTCCTCAACCAGAAAGGTGATAGCCAATTTCGTAAAAGTGTCGACGAATGAATATTTAATTATGAATAAAAAACAGATGCTCAATCAGGCAGTGACTGGTAAATATCCAACGCAGATTTCTAAGTTTTTGTGTCTCTCGTTGTGCTTATCCCATCAAGCAAAATAAGTCAAAGGTCTTATTATTGTAGGTCCAAGAACAGGGAAAGCTTTGTGATGTCCTGTAATTAGAGCCTTTTAAGTAGATCGATGAGTGAATATTAGAATATAAATTAAAAAAACAGAACCTCAATCGCTTAGTGACTGATAAATATTCCATGCAAATTTCAAAATGCGCAGTCTCTTGTTATGTCAGTCTCAAATACAAACGAACGACAGTCTAATTACGTAGGCACAAAGGAAACAGGAAATTACAGGTGAAGCATATAGTAATTTCTTGTCATTAAAACACTCTAGGTAGATCGGAGACTGAATATTAAATAGTAAAGAAAGTACAGAGCCAACCAACCATTCAGTGACTGGCAAATATTCAATGTTAATTCTAAAACAATCTGTCTCTTGTTATTTTAAGACAAAGTCTTATTATTGTCGGTCCAAGAGCGACAGGGAATCACAGGTCAAGCTTATCATTTCCTGTGATCAGAGAATTGTGGGTTAGATCCCACTGAACACTTCCGTGAAAGCAAGACGTATGGAGGAGTGGTGAGAGAGAAGAGAGAAGCGAGGGAGGAGAGGAGAGAGAGAAGAGGAAAGAGGGAGGAGAGCGAGGAGAGAGAGAGAGAGAGAGAGAGAGAGCTTCGTGCCCTATGAAACTCTCGTCAGTGCGAGATGAGAGATAATTGAAGGCAGAAGGAGGATATTGCTTGCGGGATCAATTAAATTTCCCCGAACCACATATTATCAACAGCCTCATCTCCCACACCCAGCCTTTGGGGAATATCACGAATATTAGTCGAAAGTATTTGCAGGACGAAGAACTCTTTGAAATCGATTTCAACATTATTATTATTATTATTATTATTATTATTATTATTATTATTATTATTATTATTATTATTATTATTATTATTATTATTATTATTATTATTCGGAAGATGAACCTCTATTCATATGGAACAATCCACCACAGGGGACACTGACTCGAAATCAGGTTCCAAAGAACATAATGGTGATCATTACAAAGAAATAAGAGGACGTAAAGAGAAATACGGGAAAAAGAAATCACTTTTATTAAATAAAAAAAATCAATTAGATGAAAGAATAAGTAAACAAATGAGAGTAATTAACATTACAGGGTGATACAATGAACTCTACGGTCTATTTCATCTTTGAGTACCCGAGGTTTCATCCGTAGAGAAGTTGTGCAGTCAGTGCACCTTACGCAGTGCACCGTAGGATTTTAAACTGACCAATCTACGATACATCCCATACTATATATATATATATATATATATATATATATCTATATATATATATATATATAGATATATATATATATATATAATATATATATATATCTATATATATATATATATATATATATATATATATCTATATATATATATATATATCTATATATATATATATATATCTATATATCTATATATATATATATATATATATATATAATATATATATATATATATATATATCTATATATATATATATATATATATATATATATATATATATATATATATATATATATATATAGATATATATCCGCGTAGGATGTTGTATCCTCGTTCGTTAGGGACTCAGAATGTCCCTGATATGCAAATGACTGGGCCGGCATTGGTAAATTGATTAACATCATCAACGTTCAGGCTGCGACTTGACGTCAATTATTATTGAACTAGAATTATCAGCGCCCTCCGTTTCAGAAGCTGTTTTCGTTTTTTGTCTCTGTGAATATTAGCAGCGAGCTGAAGGATTATCCTCATTATTATGGAACATGATATAAATCATATTACAAATGATTGATCGGGCAGGATATTATTATTATTATTATTATTATTATTATTATTATTATTATTATTATTATTATTATTATTATTATTATTTATTATTATTATTACAGGATATTTGCAGAGAATATACTTCGGGAAATAGGAGACTGAAGCCAACGAGCATGCGCCCGCACGCACGCACAGAGAAAATAATAATAATAATAATAATAATAATAATAATAATAATAATAATAATAATAATAGATGAAACAGGATACAAATACCTGGGAATAATGGAAGGAGGGGATATAAAACACCAAGAGATGAAGGACACGATCAGGAAAGAATATATGCAGAGACTCAAGGTGATACTCAAGTCAAAACTCAACGCCGGAAATATGATAAAAGCCATAAACACATGGGCAGTGCTAGTAATCAGATACAGCGCAGGAATAGTGGAATGGACGAAGGCTGAGCTCCGCAGCATAGATCAGAAAACTAGGAAACATATGACAATACACAAAGCACTACACCCAAGAGCAAATACGGACAGACTATGCATAACACGAAAGGAAGGAGGGAGAAGACTACTAAGTACAGAGGACTGCGTCAACATCGAGAACAGAGCACTGGGGCAATATCTGAAAACCAGTGAAGACGAATGGCTAAAGAGTGCATGGGAAGAAGGACTAATAAAAGTAGACGAAGACCCAGAAATATACAGAGACAGGCGAATGACAGACAGAACAGAAGACTGGCACAACAAACTAATGCACGGACAATACATGAGACAGACTAAAGAACTAGCCAGCGATGACACATGGCAATGGCTACTGAGGGGAGAGCTAAAGAAGGAAACTGAAGGAATGATAACAGCGGCACAAGATCAGGCCCTAAGAACCAGATATGTTCAAAGAACGATAGACGGAAAAAATAACATCTCTCCCATATGTAGGAAGTGCAATACGAAAAATGACACCATAAACCACATAGCAAGCGAATGCCCGGCACTTGCACAGAACCAGTACAAAAAGAGGCATGATTCAGTGGCAAAAGCCCTCCACTGGAGCCTGTGCAAGAAACATCAGCTACCTTGCAGTAATAAGTGATACGAGTACCAACCTGAGGGAGTGATAGAAAACGATCAGGTAAAGATCCTCTAGGGCTATGGTATCAGAACGGATAGGGTGATACGTCCAAATAGACCAGAAGTGACGTTGATTGACAAAGTCAAGAAGTATCACTCATTGATGTCGCATTACCATGGGACACCAGAGTTGAAGAGAAAGAGAGGGAAAAAATGGATAAGTATCAAGATCTGAAAATAGAAATAAGAAGGATATGGGATATGCCAGTGGAAATCGTACCCATAATCATAGGAACACTAGGCACGATCCCAAGATCCCTGAAAAGGAATCTAGAAAAACTAGAGGCTGAAGTAGCTCCAGGACTCATGCAGAATTGTGTGATTCTAGAAACGGCGCACATAGTAAGAAAAGTGATGGACTCCTAATGAGGCAAGATGCAACCCGGAACCCCACGCTATAAATACCACCCAGTCGAATAGGAGGACTGTGATAGAGCAAAAAATAAAATAAAATAAAATAAGATAAAATAAAAAGAATAATAATAATAATAATTTGATTGAAAGCATTATCACAGATCATATAATCAAAATCATGTAATGAAAATAACATGACATAAAATTCATGAGAGAGAGAGAGAGAGAGAGAGAGAGAGAGAGAGAGAGAGAGAGAGAGAGAGAGTCACTCTCTTAGTAATTACCAGATTGTTAACACTATTAATATGGAGCCCATTAGTACTTATATGTCAGTAAGACTAATTGAACAGCAAGTGATCTCTCTCTCTCTCTCTCTCTCTCTCTCTCTCTCTCTCTCTCTCTCTCTCTCTCTCCTTTTAAAGAACGCTTTCCAGAAAACTGTTTAAAAATTGGATTGGCAAAACATAAGCATTTTTATACCTGTTTTTGTTTACCAGACTTGAATAAAAAACAAGAATTTCCGTTTTTACTCTGGAGCAAAACAAAATTCCAAACTCTTAAATGTATCAAAAGTATGACCACATGAAAAATATATAATAAAATTTCCAACATTCATTGGCTGGATATTTCCATTCACTTTTCTAAAGCCAATACAGTGTAAGAAATGATTTGCATGAAGAGATGTAGCATTATGAGATTATTCAAATTTAAAAGCTTATGTAAAAAGGTCTCTTATCCTAGCCACTCGTGCGTGTGTGTGATGTATTTCGCAACACTTATCTCCATGATGGAATCAAATATCTTAGTCTTTGACTTGTTCATTCAGATGCACTCTGGTAGCTTATCCAGGTCATCTCATACTAAAGGGTCTCATTGATCCGTTAATGACTATTTAATCCAGCACCGCTGTTTTTTTGTTTCGTATCGGTTGTTTTCTAGATGACTTTATTTCCTGGCCTCTCTCCGGCATTTTTACTTTTACTTTGCATAAATCAATTATGTAATAATTGCCAGAAGTGACATAATGAATAAAAAAGACAATAAACGTCACTGGACTCAGGAACAGCTAAAGTGAGTAAGGTTAGATCTGTCCTATACTCGACTCCTAGGGCGAATATCACACCGTAAGTAATGAATAATATTCTAATATTAGTCCAGTTGTGATGATAAGTGTCTCTCATTTTGTACTTATAAA
>NC_087211.1:5851015-5876015 GCF_015104395.2 Macrobrachium nipponense | reverse complement strand
GTATTCCATGTTCAGATTGGCTAAAATAGGACTTAAAGGACTACCCATACTACACCCGAATTTTTGCTTGTAGAATGATTCCCCGAATGAAAATACGTTATTAGATGCACATAATTCAACTAACTTTATTATTTTGTCAAGTGCCAAAGGGAAATGATCTGAATAGGGGGGATAATTTTTTCCCTTAAAAACTGAAGAACGTCCTGTACTGGTACTTTTGTGAATAGGAGTCTACGTCAAGGCTTAAAAGTTTTATGTTGTGATGTGGTATATGCTTCTCTGAATTTGTGACAAAAGTCTTCGAATGTTTGATGTGACTGGGAGAAAAAGTGCCTAAAAAGGAGAAAGGAGGCCAGCTAACCATTTAGAAATTTTGTAATTGAAAGCTCCGGCGCATGAAACGATGGGTCTGATGGAAGATTGTCTTTGTGAGTTTTGGAGACCATAAAAGAGGGTAATTTTAGGATTAATTACTTTAAAAATTTCTCTAATAGTTTCAATACTCTTTTTGTCTTGGCCAATAATAATATTACTTTCCGAAAAAATTCTGTGGGGAACGTTTCTGGAGGGGATTTTTCGTCAGTTTTTCGTAAGTATTTGTGTCGCTAAGGAGCTGGTTGATTTTGTTGAGGTAGAAGTCTTTGTCCATTATTACAATTTTGCCGTCTTTGTCGGATCTACTTATTATAACATCTAACTTTTTTAGCGAGTGGATGGCTATCATGAATCTACGGGGAAACAGGATATTTCTTATGAAGGTCAGTTAAAGCATTTAGTAACACTCCTTTTAAAACATATCTCTCACGGCTGTAGTTTTTTGTCATATATGAATTATCAAAAGCCACTATGAAGTCTAGGTTGTTTTGCGGTCTGGCATAAGGGCAAAGGATAAGCCTAAATTTAAAAAAACTAAATGTTGATTTACAGTAAGGGGGGTGTGTTGGATAAGTTTAAAACTTTGTCTTGTTGTTCAAGATTATTCCATGCTCTTATCTATTAGGTTTATTTAACTTGCGTAAAAGTCTGTTGGAATGAGTCACGCTATTATAGGCAGCAATGTCGGAACAGAATGAAATCAGATACCTGTATACGTGGTCCGTAGTGAGGAGGCGAAGATTAGATTGAGTTCCATATATCACTCTGCGTAGCACGAAGATGCGTTTCTCATATTGGTTGATTCTTTCTTCCAGGAAAATCTTGTGTTGATAGAGGGAAGGGTTTGATTGCAGAGTCCATCTCCGAATCCGTCATTTTTGGAAGTACTTGTTCTTTGAGGCATTCTTCCAAAAAGTTGTTTTGGTTTTTTCAGCCGGTGTAGTCTGTTCAGTTCTTTTTCAAACTTGCGGAAAACTGGCTTGACTTCTGGAAGTGAGTGAAGAATCGTGGAAAGGCGGTTTGAATTCCATAATGGGCTGACATGACTGGTAAAAATGTTCTGTAACAACAGAATTCCATCTAATAAAAGGAGCCCATAAAAACACCAAATGTAGAGAGAAAAGTACTATATTTCAGAGACTGCTGTCTCTCTCTTCAGGTATATGAATGAGAAAAGTTTACAGAAAAGGTGGTATTTATACCAAGAGATTCGTCCACAAGTAAGCCAATTTAGGTCACCCCCGCTGATAATCTTCCTTTAAATCTTCTTAAGCGTTGGTTGAATGAACACTGCGTCGACGATGTCTGATGTCCAATTCCCTTTTGAGATGTTCATTACCTGCTTCTCTTTTATTAAGGCCGATTCATCATTTTGACTCTTGTACCGGCAGTTGCTGCTATAAATTACACGTGACATATTCCAGTTTATTCTATGGTTATGTTCATTTATATGGTTGAAAATAGCCGAGTTCTGTTGTTCCCTACCTAACTGACCGTTTGTGTTGTATTAATCTCTGGGGAAGTGATTTACCTGTAAATCACTTCCCCAGAGATTAATACAACACAAACGGTCAGTTAGGTATGGACAACAGAACTCGGCTATTTTCAACCATATAAATGACATAACCATAGAATAACTGGAATATGTCACGTGTGATTTAGAGCAGCAACTGCCGGTACAAGAGTCAAATGATGGAATCGGCCTTAATAAAAGAGAAGCAGGTAATGAACATCCTCCAAAAGGGAATTGGGACATCAGACATCAGACATCGTCGACGCAGTGTTCATTCAACCAACGCTTAAGAAGATTAAAGGAAGATTATCAGCGTGACCTAAATTGGCTTACTTGTGGACGAATCTCTTGGTATAAATACCACCTTTTCTGTCAACTTTTCTCATCATATACCTGAAGAGAGAGACAGCAGTCTCTGAAATATAGTACTTTTCTCTCTACATTTTGGTGTTTTATGGCTCCTTTTATTAGATGGAATTCTGTTGTTACAGAACATTTTTACCAGTCATTGTCAGCCCATTATGTAATTCAACCGCCCTTTCCACGATTCTTCACTCCACTTCCAGAAGTCAAGCCAGTTTTCCGCAAGTTTGAAAAAGAACTGAACAGACTACACCGGCTGAAAAACCAAAAACACTTTTTGGAAGAATGCCTCAAAGAACAAGTACTTCCAAAAATGTACGGATTCGGGAGATGGACTCTGCAATCAAACCCCTTCCCTCTATCACACAAGATTTTCCTGGAAGAAAGAATCACAATACGAGAAAACGACATCTTCGTGCTACGCAGAGTGATATATGGAACTCAATCTAATCTTCGCCTCCTCACTACGGACCACGTATACAGGTATCTGATTTCATTTTGTTCCGACATTCCTGCCTATAAGCGTGACTCATTTCCAACAGACTTTTACGCAGTTAAATAACCTAATAGATAATAGCGCATGGAATAATCTTGAACAACAAGACAAAGTTTTAAAACTTATCCAACACCCCCCTTACTGTAAATCAACATTTAGTTTTAAATTTAGGCTTATCCTTTGCCCTTATGCCAGACGGCAAAACCAACCTAGACTTCATAGTGGCTTTTGATAAATTCATATCTGACAAAAAACTACAGCCGTGAAGAGATATGTTTTAAAAGGAGTGTTACTAAATGCTTTAACTGACCTTCATAAGAAATATCCTGTTCCCCGCAGATTCATGATAGCCATCCACTCGCTAAAAAAGTTAGATGTTATAATAAGTAGATCCGACAAAGACGGCAAAATTGTAATAATGGACAAAGACTTCTACCTCGACAAAATCAACCAGCTCCTTAGCGACACAAATACTTACGAAAAAACTGACGAAAAATCCCCTCCAGAAACTTGTTCCACAGAATTTTTTCGGAAAGTAAGATTAATTGGCCAAGACAAAAAGAGTATGAACTATTAGAGAAATTTAAAGTAATTAATCCTAAATTACCCTACTTTTATGGTCTTCCCAAAACATCACAAAGAAAAATCTTCCATTCAGTACCCATCGTTTCATGCGCCGGAGCTTTCAATTACAAAATTTCTAAATGGTAGCTGGCCTCCTTTCTCCTTTTTTAGGCACTTTTTCTCCCAGTCACATCAAACATTCGGAAGACTTTTGTCACAAATTCAGAGAAGCACATATAACACTTCACAACATAAAACTTTTAAGCCTTGACGTAGACTCCCTATTCACAAAAGTACCAGTACAGGACGTTCTTCAGTTTTTAAGGGAAAAATTATCCCCCACCTATTCAAGATCATATCCCTTTGGCACTTGACAAAATAATAAAGTTAGTTGAATTATGTGCATCTAATAACGTATTTTCATTCGGGGAATCATTCTACAAGCAAAAATTCGGGTGTAGTATGGGTAGTCCTTTAAGTCCATATTTTAGCCAATCTGTACATGGGAATACTTTGTGAAACTACTTACGTAAAAATGCAATTAAAACCCAAAAATACATGCTGTGGATGAGATACGTGGGATGACATACTAACATTTTGGGATAAATAAGTGGGGTAATTTTGTAAATGAATTCCTCTCAAAACAATTAAACGCCAAGTAGTGCCCAAGCATCCAAATTTAAAGTTGAAATGGGAAAAAACAGACAAACAAAATTCCTTTTCTTGATGTTTTAATAATCAAGAGAACACGACAGAATACAAAAATTTGACCATAATACAGAAAACCAACGTTCTCCATTTCAATATATTCACTACTTTAGCTATCATGACAATACTATTCAAAGATAGGTGTAGCTAGCAACCTATTCTTTAAGAGCCTTACGGGAAATTTTTGTTCCCAGATTTACCTGGAAAAAAGAATTTATGAACTAATTCGCAAGCAAAATATTTTCCTCTTTAAAGTATCATGAACCATATTAATTGAGAAAGCAATTCAAAAAAGCAAAACGTAATTTTTACTACCGAACCCCTAAAGACAAGACCAGAGACACGCCCAAACAAAAAATAAAATTAAAAATTCCCCACCTGGAAAACGAAAGATTAAGAGGAGTAACTCAACCACCTTTGGGAAATCCAAACCCCTTTTGCATTTTACCTACCCAAATTACCTTAGCCAAATCCCTGATGAACGGTCCAACAAAATAGACATCGCCCAAAAGACTCTCTGGGGGATATTAAGATTCCCATGCCAGGACTGTTGGAACCAATCTTACATCGGATTTAAACAGGTTTAAAAATCACTTCCCCAGGAGAGTTAATAGAAACACAAAACGGTCAGTTTAGGTATGGACGAAAACAGAACTCGGGCTCTATTTTCAAAACCAATAAATAATGAAAAATAACCATAGAATAAACTGGAATATGTCACGTGTAAATTTATAGCAAGCAAACTGCCGGTACCAAGAGTTCAAAATGATGGAATCGGCCTTAATAAAAAGGGAAGAAGCAAAAAAAAGGTTAATGAACATCTCAAAAGGGAATTGGACCATCAGGGACATTCGTCGACGCAGTAGTTTCATTCAACCAAACGCTTTAAGAAGATAAAGGCAAGCTTTATCAGCGGGGGCGGTGACCTAAACATTGGCTTACTTGGTGGGGACGAATCTTTTCTTGGTATAAAATACCACCCTTTTATTTCTGTAAACTTTTACTCATTCATAATACCCTGAAGAGAGAGGGACAGCGAGTCTCTGAAATATAGTAACTTTTCTTCTCTACATTTTGGGTTTTTGTTGTTTATTGAGCTCCTTTTATTGATAGGGAATTCTGTTGGTTACAGAACCAATTTTACCAGTCAAATATATATCTAGTATATATTATCTATATATATATTATCGATAGAGTATGTATATATTATAGTATATATATATAGGATATAGAATAATAATATATATCTATATATAATATATAAAATGTCTAGATATATATATTATATCTGTTAGATAGATAGATATATAGGATATTATAATATACTATATATATATATATATAATCTAAGTATATATATAATATTAGGTATCTATAGATCTAATATATAAATATAAATAATTATATATATATATATATATCTATATCTAAAAGGTAGGATATATAATATCTAATATATATATATATATATATATATATATATATATATATTATATATAATATATAATATCATTTATAATTATATATCTATATATAATATATATATATATATAGGAGTATATTAATAGTATATTATATATATAAATATATATATTATAATATATATATTATATATGAATAATATATATTATATATATATATATATATATATATATCTATCTTATATATATCTTATTGTATATATATATATATAGACTATTAATATATATAATATCCTAAAATAAATATAGATATCTTATATTATAAGTGATATATATATATTACTAGAAATATTATAAGCTATAATATATATATATGAATATATATATAGGTATAATATATATATATATATACTAATATATAGTATATATATATATAGATATATATATATATAATAATAATATCTAGTTATATAATATGAGTATAATACTATAAGTATAATATAATTATATATTTATATATATTACTCTATATATCTATTATCTATATATCTAAATATATAATCTATAATATAGATATATTTAATATATTATATATAAGTATTATTGTATATATATATAATTATATTAATAATATATATATTCTATAGTATATATTATATATATTATACGTATTATATACTGTATATCTATAATATATATATATCTAATATATAAGACTATATATATAATATATATCTATTATATAATATCTATATAATCTTATATTATTATAATTATTTATTTATATAATATATAGATCTATATATTAATAATATAATATATATATATATAATATATATAGTATATATATTATATATAGTTAATTATATTATATATATATATAGATAATAAATATATCATCTATATATATTATAATCTAATATATATATATATAGATATATATATAGATATCTATTAATATCTCTATAATATATAATAATATTATAATATATCTATATATATATCGTAATATATATATATAATATATATTATCTATATTCTATATATATATATATTGATAGATATATTATTAATAGGCTATATAATATATATATATATATATATATTACTATATATATATTAATTAGATTATATATATAGAGAATATTAATATGAAGTATATAATAATTAAATATAATAATATAGATTAATTATTATATAATAATATATATACTATATATTCTATGAGCTATATATATCTATATATATATCCTAATAATATAAGTCTTATAGAAAGATATATATTATATTATATATATAGTAGATAAGATATATAAATATATCTATATATATAATATATAATATAATCGTGTATATAAATATACTAATATATCTATATCTTTCTATATATATAATATGTATTAAGCTATATTATATATATATAAAGAATGATAACTTAGAAATCTATCTATAATATAATGATATATACTAAGTACTATCATAATATATATGTCTATATATAATATATCTATAATATAGTACTAATTACAGATATATATAGCTAATATATATAGATAGTATTATATATATTATAATCTATATATAGATAGAGATAAGATAGATATTAGATACATATATATATCGATATAGATATATTATATTATAATTATATGAGTAGTATATATCAATGTATATATGGTATTTGTATTCATAGGTAAGTTTCGTATATCTAGATATAGAGAGGTAATGAGGGATAGTTATATATAGATATATTATTATATATATGTATATATATATATATATATACTGTTATCTTAGTATATATATATAATATATAGATATATATATATAGTCAGTATATATAATATATATATATCATATATATATATAGATATAAATAAAAAAGATGATATATATATATATATAGTAAGAGGTATTATATATATATATGAGATAGTATATATAATATAGATATAGTATAGTTATATATCTATTATCTATATATATAATTAGATAGTAATATCATATTAATATAGTATAGTATATAATAATATATAGCTATTATCGATATATGTCTATATATAGTAATATAGATCTATTACGAATATAATATTATATAATTATATATCTCTATATATCAGATATATATCTATAGATATAGTATATGATATATTAATATAGATCTATATATATAAATGTAATTCTATATATATATTATATATTAGATATTAGATAGATATATTATTATAATAATATCTATATATATATGTATATATATATATACTATATATATATAGACTATATAAGACTAATATATATAATAGATTATTATAATAATAAATCTAATAATAATATATATATATTTTATTAATATTATATAATATATAATATATATAATTATATATAAATTATAGTATATAGATATGTAATTCTTCTTCAGGCGGGGCGGAGAATGTGCGTGACTTACTCCAAAGGCGTCCTCCAAGCGAAGATTAAATGGTTTTTTTTGCCGTGATAGAGGATTTGAGCGCTCACTCCAAGATGGGACATAGAAAATGATGGATTGGCTCTCTCCCTCTCTCCTCTCTCTTCCTTCGCTCTCTCTCTCTCTTTCTTGTTTTTTATCGACCCCCAAATCAATTTCCTCGTATTCCGTTTACCCGTGTAAGGGCGTGGGTGATCATAGACGTATTCTACTGGTCTTTTTTTGTTCACTTATAATGGGAAAATTACAATTTCAAAAGCTAAATGTAGATCTAGTTTGATTTAAAATTCATCATCATATTCAAACTTGACCAAGGAAACAAGTTAAAGAGAAAATTGCACAAAAATGCTTCAACACTCCTGATTGGGCCTCTTTCGAAGCCAAAAGAAGATTGACTTGGAAAATTCAGTGAATTTAAAAATTCTTATTTGCTGGGAATGGATAAAATCTACAAAAACAAAAATAAAAAAAAACCTTTGTTTGTTTGGGAATTTTCCAAAAATCTCGGCAATACAACAACAAACAATACAATGATTTTCCGCAAATAACATTTCGTTTGCGCATTCAAACACCAGTTCCTCGGGTCCAACAATGAAAAAATTAATCAACAAAAGTTTTAGCTTTCAAAACCTATTTGCTGGATATGGTTGGAGAGTTCTACCCAAAAGGCTCCCTGGATTGGTGGATATAAAAAACCAAAATGATTTTGGTGCAAACGGTGAAAATCGGTTTTCCCCTCCCCCCCCCCCCCCTTGAAAAAGTGGGGAGATCAGAAAAAGTTATCGATGATTTACCAAGATTCATCGAATTTCAACACGAAATCGAAAAAGTTTTTCGTTTGTTGAAAGTTCATGAATAAAAAAAAAAAAAAAAAAAATAGATACTGCAATAGATCTTTGCATGACCAAATTCGTATCTGTTTGATATTACCATTGAATTAACATGGAATCAGGAAATGGCCTTGCCTTGCCTTAATCTTCGCTTTTTTCAATCTGAGGGAAGTGTTCCCATTATAAAAACTAACAAGAAATATTATTTTTTTGCATCAAAATAAAATCCTTGTAGCATAATCTCCAATAAACTCTGAAAAACAAAAGATTCGATAATCTTTCGGAAAACACGAATAATATATATATATTATATGAAATTATTATATATATATAATATATATAATATCTATATATATATACTATATATATAAAGTATATATATTATATATATTCATAATTAAGTAGTTCTTATATATATAGATAATAAATTATATATATTATGTTAAATATATATATATATAATCTATATATATATGTACTATTATATATAAATCTATATATATACTCTATACTTATATATAATAATATATATTTTTTTTTTTACTAGTAAGCGTTTAAAATAAAACCATCAGGAAACTTCCAGAAAAAAAGAAAAAAAATAAAGTCCAGGAGAAGTTTTATTAGAACGTGGGTGTTTATCTGCGTTCGGTTTTTCTTCCCTGGTAAGTTCCAAACCAAACCCCGTCTCATTTCCTCAATTTTCTTGTTCTGTAGCTAACACCTAAGGGGTGACTAGGGAATATCTCACTTTTAGTAACCCCGTTTGGTCGAGCTCCACGACCACGTAAAACAAATACCTGGACAACCCGGACAATTAAATTTAAAATAAATGGACGGTCGGGATCCTATGAACGGTGGTAAGTTTTTTTGTCTTATGTGTGTAAAAAATTTGTGCCAATTTTTAATTTTAAGGGTTTATTTAAAAATTTAAACTTGATTCCTAGTCAAAACCACCATTAAAAAAATTTGGCAAACATTTTTTTAGACCCACCAAAAGAAAAAACTACCACCGGTTCATTGGATATCCGACGTCTCATTTATCAAATTTAATTGTCCGGGTTGTCCTCTGGTATTTACGGTCGGAATCGGACCAAAAACGGTTACTTAAAAGTAAAAGGAGATATTCTGTATAGTCACTTATCGGTGTTAGCTACAAGGAACAGGAAAACAACGAATAAACAAATCCGAGGAATATCCAAATATCCGTAAACCACGCCAAAATATGTAAAAATTAATAATTTAATTTAAAATAAAAACATTTCTCAATCAGTTGGGAACAGCACTTCCCAACAATTAACTTAAACAAACACTTGACAGTCATTATACCAATCGCAAACGGATCTGGTTCCTTCCTCTGAAATGAGACTAAAGTGGCTGCATGGCCCCTCGTTGTATTTAGGCTATAAACTGAGATCTAGGGCCGAACTTGTGTTTTTCAAATCTATTCCCTTCTCTACTTTGCGCTTAGGGTGGTACTTGTCTCTTTATTATTTGTTTTAAAATGTTTCCTTATAAATTTTTAACTTACCATATTTCTTCTTAAACGGTTTAGTCTAGTGCTTGGTTTTAAAATGTTTCTCTAAGCTAAGGTTTTTAAATTAAACTTATTTATCTTGATGTTTTAGGTCTTAAATGTGTTATTTTACTGTTAACATTAAATTGTCAAACAATTTGAAATTACAGGCTGGAAGAAGTGCATATCCGATCAGTAGTAGAAAAACCACGTTTCCTAATAAAATATTCTTAAACACAATGTTTGGTGGTGGATTTCCTGGATCCCTTTTTTCTGTATATTAGCATTAATATACATCACTAATATATATATTAATATACTATATATAATATATTATATATTTGTATTATAATAAAAAATAAAAAAATTATATTAATAATATCTACCATATATTTATATATATATATATATTACCTATATATGTATATTATATGTATATATATATATATATATATATCTATATTATAATTTAGTAATATATATTTAAACTATAAAATATTAAACCACCAATAAAACTCAGGTGCTTATACACGGTCACTCGCCCTTTGGGCTTTTCCTGACCAAATCTCACTGGTGAAGAAGCACTTGTCAAGTTATAAGTGCCCCTTGGGCTAAGTGATTTCTGAGGAATAATGGCCCCCCTTTTAATCTATTTATGACTGAAAAAAAAGTACCGGGTATGGTGAATAAGATTGATAATAAATTCTATATATATAGTATATATATATATAAATATATAATATAAATATATATTATATATCTATATATATATATACTATATATGATTACACACATCACCATACACACGATTTATATATATATGTCTTTAATTATATATAACTAATATATATATAATATCTATATCGAAAATAAACACGTAGTAATTCTTCTATAGAAATTATTAGAACGGGATCCCACAGGCTACAGTAAAATGCAAAGCAGGGAAATAATCTTATTGTTAACTTAGTTTAATAGTAACCTGTTTATCCTTAATTCTAAAAAACAGGAGGAAAGAAAGAGACACAGAAGTCAAAACTGAGCATACTCCCGGGGCTCACATACTACACGAAACTATCTCTGGTGAACCAATCTCCCTGCCCTGCTTGGAGACTCGTTCCTTTCCCTTCGAGGGACATGGGAAAATGATAAATCGGGTGGTGGGTGGGGAAGGGGGGGGGGGGGGGGGGGGGGGGGGGTGGTTCGGGGGGTTGGCCTGGTTTATCTGAGCTGAAGACCACGCTCCAAGGACCTCTCACGTTTTTCGATTCGGAATTATTGGCCCCGAGCAGTCTTCTGCTGCTTTCCTCTGCATTTTTTCTCTCTCCTCTCTCTCCGCCTCTCTCCCTCTCTCTACAGGGGTCGTCAGGCGAAAGCGTTTCACCAACACGTTCCCGCCCTCTATCTCTCCGAAACAGGTGAACTATTAGCGTCACTGATGCGGAATAAAGAAATTAATTCCTCGAGGAATTAACGGAGCGAGAGGTTGTAACGGGGATGCTTCGGATGGGAGGATTGAGAAATTATTGCAAAGAATATTGCATGCATGATAAAAAGGTTGTAAAATACTGGGAAACAAGGTGTGTACTGGATAAGCACCCCAATTTCTTCGATCAATCCTAAAGAAGCAATGAATTGAAGAGTTTTCCGTTTTAATAGGGTGTGCGGGTTTTTACGAAACTAGCTTTATAGATTGGAATATTGCTTCACCGAAAAAATAGTGGCCATTTTTGGTAATAGATGGCAAATAGTACGTAAGCCACAAAAAGAGTGCCAATGAATATAATTTTATCTTGATATTTACTAACTGGGCCTTTTTGGAGGATTAAAAAATGCATGGCATTCCTCAATAAATTAAGGGAAAATTATTAAAATAAAGAAATACAGTTGACGTTTCTCCATGTTCATTGTAGCAAATATCTAAAGAAGGGATATTTTGTATTTTTTGGATTTCTTAAAAAAAAAAATAATGATTATAGACCACGGAAAAATATTTTATGTTCATAAAAAAGTAATCAAAAGTTAATCAAGTAAAATAAAGTCAAGACATGAGGTGTCTTCATCTTAAATAAATAAATCTCTTAATAAATCTTTGCAGTAATTTAAGTCATAGAAATCTTACACAAAAGAAAAAATAAATAACCGGAGGCCAACAATGTCGTGGCAAACGCTATTGCATTATTTTGGTACAAACTAGAAAAATAAAAAAAAAAAAAAAAAAAAAAAAAAAAAAATAAAAAAAAAAAACCCCAAAAAAATGAAGAGTAAGTAATAAGTTAGTTGGTCTATAGCCCTGGTGAGACTTATTCCAAATTTTTAGGCTTACCAATAAGTAGTTTAATCCCATATTCCTGGTGTCTTCAATGCTGCCATCCAGTAATATGTAGTTATCCGAGTTCCTTGGAGACTCCAATGCTTACCCCTCCAGTTAAGTAGTTATCTATAAGACCGTGGAGACTTCAATTGCTGATCTCCAGTAAGTAAATTTATACTGTGCCTTGGCATGGAGAACTTCAATGCTTGTCCTGTTTTTGTTATCTGAGTTACCTGGAGACATTTCAAATCGGCCTTCCTTGTACATTGTAAGTTAGTTAATCCCAATATAACAGGAAATTTCAACTGCTGCGTCCATTAATTAAGTAGTTATCATTAGACCTGGATGGACTTTGAATGCTAGCCCTTCCCGTTTATTAGTTTTATATCTGATAGGAACCTGGAGGGACTGCCAACACAATGTACCATGCCTCCAGTAAGTGAGTTATCCTATAATTCCTGGAGACCTCAATGCTGATCTCCGAGGTAAAGTAAATAGTTATCTTCTAATTATTCCTTTATTGTTACCGTTATGTTTATTGAAAATGGTTATGGCAACAACCCACAGTTTCTCGAGAATGAAAGCCAATTTGCCTTTCTTCAACGAAGGACAATGTTAAATAAATTGAAAAAATAGTATAGTAAGTAGGAGTAATAAAAAGATAAAACAATGGTTGAAAAAGCCAATATTTGTTTATCTTGGATTAATTATAATTGTCAAATCTTTGTTGTTCCAGTCAGAATTGGCATTTGCTGGAAATCCAACTTTTTGTTCAATGTAGATCATTATTTGGTTGTCCAATGTCCAGAAATATAATGATTTGAATAGAAAATTGCTTTGGATTTAGGATTTAATCCCAAAATCCAGACGAATCGCACGGATAGAGACATAATACAGAGGTCGGTGTATGGAGGAATTTTTGACATAAAAGTTGGACCCTTGCAGTAATACTTAAGTTTACCACCGTTTCCAAGTTGAAGGGCCAGGGTTCAGAAGAGAGCGAGATAGAGAGTGTTGCCGATTTTAAGAGGAAGAAGCAGGTTGAATTGTTATAATGTATCCTTGGAGTTATTTCTTTAGGCAGAAAACAGGACCAAGGGAATTAACAATACCCTTTTCTATACTGGAATAACTTGAAGGCTCCGATCCTTTACCAATACAGGAAAAATCATCTCCAATTCAAACTCGATTTCTCTGGGCTGGAAAATTCAAGCCGGACTGCAACAGCAAACAAAGTAGGAAAATACGAGTTGTTTTAAAAAATCCTTAACAGTAATCCTTCTCCCAGAGATCTAATTGGATGGAGGATGGCATTCAATGGTCTTGCTCGCTCAACCGACGACGGAAAAAACATTGTTTCACTTTGGATGACTTCCTCCCTCTTCTTCCTTCCATTTCCCTTTCCCTTTACCCTTCAGAAAAAACAAAAATCCATTTAATGGATGTTTTTTTCCTTCGCTCCTTTAATATGAGTTAAGATAATTTAATCGGGAGGGAAGATTTAGGAAAGGGGAACTATTACGGAAGTTAAGGTTGTTCTTGTTGAATGGTTTCCTCTAACCGAAAGAAAGTGAAATGAGATAAACGTTTTTTTCAAATCATGAAACAAAAACGAGAACTTACTACGTAAAATGATTATGAACAAAGAATTTTTTTTTATGTTTAAAATTTAAATTTTAAGGATCACCATTTTCAATCATTGAATTGTCGTTCAGCCAAAATGTAAAAAAAATTTTGGGGGGGGGGGGGGGGTGGGGGGGGGGGGGGGGAATTATTATTGTTATTATTATTATTATTATTATTATTAGTTTTTATTATTAGTTATTATTCATTATTATTATTAGTTAATTCATTATTAATTATTTTGGCTTCTATTCACCAGTCCCTCCACATTCGACTGGGTATGGTATTTATAGGGGGGTTGTGGGGGTTCCGGATGCATCCTGCCTCCATTGGAGTCCATCCACTTTTTACTTGATGTGCGCCAGTTTTCTAGGAGTCACACTCTTCTGCATGAGTCCTGGAGCTTACTTTCCAGCTTCTTAGTTTTTCATAGATTCCTTTTCAGGGATCTTGGGGATCGTGCCTTAAGTGTTCATTATTCATTCGATTATTATTATTGTTTTTTTTTTTTTTTTTTTTTTTTTTTGCTTTTTTTTTTTTTTTTTTGCTATTCACAGTCCTCCCAATTCGAATCTGGGTGGTATGTATAAGTGTGGGGGTCCGGGTTGCAACATGCCTGCCTCCTTAGGAGGTCCATCCAACTTTTCATTACTATGTGCGCCGTTGTCTAGGATCCACACTTCTTCTGCATGGAGTCCTGGAAGGCTGCTTCAAGCCTCTAGGTTTTTCTAGACATTCCCACTTTTCCGTGGGATCTTGGGATCGTGCCATAGTGTTCATTATTACTTTTTATTATTATTGGTCACTTTTTTTTTTTTTGGTTTTTTTTTTTTTTTTTTTTTTTTGCCTCTATCAAAGTGTACCTCCCAAATTCGACTGGGTGGTATGTATAGTGTTGGGGTTTTCCGCGGGTTCCGCAATCCTGCCTCATTAGGAAGGTTGGTGGTTGGTCCATCACTTTTCTCTACTATGGTGGTGCCGTTTCTAGGACATACTCTTTTCTGCCATGGAGTACTGGAAAGCTACCTTCAGCCTCTAGTTTTTTATCTAGATTCCTTTTTCAGGGATCTTGGGATCGTTCCTAGTGCTCCTTATGGATTATGGGGTTACGATTTTCCATGGGCAATAATTCCCAATATGCCATCTTATTTGTCTATTTCAGATCTTGCATTAATTGATCCATTTTTTCCCTCTCTTTCCCTCCCATGGGTATTGCGACATCAATGAGTGATACTTTCTTGATCTTTTGTCAAGTCAACGTTTCACGTATGGTTCTGGTTTTGCCACGTAATAACCACCGTATCCGTTTCTGATGCCAATAAGTCCCAGAGGGATCTTTGCCTGATCGTTTTCTATCCCACTCCCTCAGGGTTGGTGATGCTCCGTACCACTTATTACTGCAAGGATTAGAGCTCGATGGTTTCGTTGCACATGGCTCCAAGTGGAGGGCTTTTGCCAACGAATCATGCCTCTTTTGTAACTGGTTCTATGTGCAAGTGCCGGGCATTGTCCCCTTGGCTATGTGGGTTTATGGTTTTTAATTTTTACGTATTGCACTCCCCCATGTTTTTTGAATTTTTTTTTTTTTTTTTTTTGTTTTTTTTACAAAGGGCGATGAGATGTTATTTCACGTATACGTTCTTTGAAAACAATATCTGGTTTTCTATAGGGCCTGCTCTTGTGCCGCTGTTATCATTCCTTCAAGTTTACCTTCGTTGAGCCTCCTCCATCAGTAGCCATTGCCATGTTTGTCATAGGCTGGCTAGTTGTCTTTAGTCTGTCTCATGTATTGTACCGTGCATTGGTTTGTTTGTGTGCCAGTACCTCTGGTTCTGTCTCGTCATTTTCCTGGTCTTGTGTAATTTCTGGGCTTCTTCAATCTAAGTTTTATTAGTCCTTCCCCACATGCAACTCTTTGAGCCACTCGGTCCTTCACTGGGTTTCAGATATTGCCCCAGTGCTCTGTTCTCGATGGTTGACGCAAGCTAGTCCTTCTATGTTAGTAGTTCCTCTCCCTCCTTCCTTTCGGTTGTTATTGGTATAGTCTGTCCGTCGTTATTTGCTCTTGGGTGTAGTGCTTTGTGTATTGTCATATAGTTTCTTGGTTTTCTGATCTATGCTGCGGAAGTTACCTGCCTTTCGTCCATTCCCAACCCTTAATACCTGCGCTGTATACTGCATTAGTATGGCACATGCCCATGGTTTGTTATGGCTTTTATCATATTTCCGGCGTTGCGTTTTTGACTTGGAGATTATGTCGCCTTGGATCATCTGCATATAAGTCTTTGTATTGCTCGTTGTGTTCCTTATCATTCTTTGGTGTTTGTTTAATCCCCTCCTTGCCATTATTGAGACCAGGTTTATTTTGTATACCCTGGTCTCATCTATGTGTTTGATGTTGCTCCCATCTGGTAGCTTTATCCCTTCAGTTTTCTCGTTACTTTGCCTTTTTGTAATGTTGAACTAACGGCGCATTTTCTATTCCAAACCCTCCAACCTAGATGTCCCCAGAATACATATGCCTTATTAGTTAGTGTGGATTTTTAGGGGTATCTATTTCCTTGATGCTCTTACCATACAGCTTGATGTCGTCCATGAAACATCAGATGGTTGTTCTTCGTTGCCTCTTTTCTTGCGTTGGTAACCCGGCATCCATCTTTTGTCGTACTTTTGTCATGGGAATCATGGGCTACTGACGAAAGCCATGATTATTAGTTATTATTATTATCATTATTCAATTATTCGATTATTTTTTTTTTCTTTTTTTTTTTTTCTTTTTTTTTTTTGCTCTATTACACAGTCCTCCCAAATTCGACTGGGTGGTATTTATAGTGTGGGGTTCCGGGTTGCATTCCTGCCTCCTTAGGCGTCCATCACTCTTTTCTTACTATGTGTGCCGTTTCTCGGATCACAACTTTCTTCTGCATGAGTCCTGGAGCTACTTCAGGCCTCTAGTTTTTCCTTCTAGATTCCTTTTCAGGGAGTTCTTGGGATCGTTGCCTCGTGTGCTATGATTATGGGTACGATTTCCACTGGAGCAATATCCCCATTATCCTTTTCTTTATTTTCTATTTTGTATTTTCCAGATTTGCTACTTATCCATTTTTTGTTTCCCGCTCTTTCTCTTCAAACTCTGGGTGTCCCATGGTATTGCGACAATCAATGAGTGATACTTTTTCTTCTTGACTTTGTCAAATCAAAACGTAACGTACTGGTTCTGTTAGTTTGCACGTAATACACCCTATCCGTTCTTGATACCATAGTCCCAGCGGATCTTTCGCCCTGATCGTTTTCTATCACTTCTTCAGGTTGGTGCTCGGTACCAACGTATTACTAGCAAGGGTAAGCTGATGTTTCTTGCACAGGCTCCAAGGTTGGAGGGCTTTTGCCACTGAATCATTGGCCACTCTTTGTGTTGTTTGGTACTGTGGCAAAGTGGCCGGGGCAATTCACTGCTATGTGGGTTTATAGGTTTCAATTTTCGTATTGCCCACTTCCTACAATAGGGAGAGATGTTATTTTCCGTCTATCGTACTTTGAAACTATCCGGTTCGGTTTTAGGGCCTGATCTTGTGCCCGGCGGCCTTCGGTTACATTCCTTCAGTTTCCTTCTTTAGCTCTACCCATCTGTAGCCATTGCCAATGTCATTCGTCCCTGGCTAGTTTCTTAGTCTTTGATCTCATTTGTATTGTCCGTGCATTGGGTTTGGGGTTGTGCCAGTCCTCCTTGTTCTGTTCTTGGTCTTTTGTCTCCTCTGTCTCTGGTAGTATTTCTGGGTCTGACGTCTTTACTGCTTTTATTAGTCCACTTCTTTCCCATGCACTCTTTAAGCCACTCGGTACTTCAACTGGTTTTGTCAGATATTGACCCCAAGTGCTCTGTTTTTCGATGTTGACGCAGTTCCTTCTAGTTGACTTAGTAGTTACCTCTCTCTCCTTCCTTTCGTTTGTTATGTATAGTCCTGTCCGTATTTGCTCTTGGGGTGTTAGTGCTTTGTGTGTTAGTGTCATGTGTTTCCTGGTTATCTCTGCTCTATGCTGCGGAGTCTGCCTTGCGTCCATTCCACTATTCTGCGCTGTATCTAGATTGACTGGCAACTGCCCATGTGTTTATGGAGCTTTTATCATATTTCCGGCGTTGTGAGTTTTGACTTGAGTATCGCCTTGAGTCTCTGCATATATTCTTTCCTGATCGTGTCCTTCATCTCCTGGTGTTTTATATCTCCTCCTTCCATTATTCACAGGTATTTGACATCCTGTCTCATCTAGTGGTTTGATGTTGCTCCCATTCGTGGTAGCTTTATCCCTTCAGTTCTCGTACTTTGCCTTTTTGTATGTTGACTAAGGCGCATTTTCTATTCCAAACTCCATCCTGATGTCCCCAAGATACAATCCTTACAGTCTGGATTAGGGTATCTATTTCCTTGATGCTCTTACCATACAGCTTGATGTCGTCCATGAACATCAGATGGTTGATTCTGTTGCCTCTTTTCTTATTATTATTATTATTATTATTATTATTATTATTATTATTATTATTATTATTATTATTATTATTATTATTATTATTCTAAAGATAACCCCAATTCACGAGGAACAAGCCGAAAAAAGGGGCCAGACTTGAAATTGAAGCTTCCAAAGAATATTATGGCGTTCGTGGGGAACAAGTAACAGAAGGTGATGGGAAATGGAATAAATTAGATTCATATAAAAGGAAATAAAAAGAATGTACAAAATTTAAATGAGTAATTTCCTCAACATATCGCTATTAATATGACAGAAATGGCAATGATGCAAAAGTTTGTGAAGCTTTATTAACCAGACAGGTGGAATATTCAAAATATTTGCCTGAGCAATGGGGTGATTAGTTAATCAACGTTTTTCTACTTAATTGCAACCCCGCTTTTTAATTAATTTTCAGCAGGACCGGGTAACCGATCATCCAATAAATGCTGCCGTTATTTTCTGTGTCCACTGGAGCCTGCCTGGCGAACACTAATTTAAGATTCCTGGAATCTTTCCGAACTTATTCCCAGGTTAAGTGGTCATATCAGCTTAAAGAAAAAGGGTCGATTAGTATGTGGAGGAATTGGGACTTTTTTTCTGCATTTCCCCCGTTTTCTTTACATACCATCATCCCGTTTTCTTATGTGGAGGAATTGATATTTTTTCCTGCATTTTCTTTCTGTATTTACCTTTACGTTCTCTTCTCCTATTTCTTCCTAATGACCACCAGATTCTTTGGAAGCTTGAATTTCATGCCAGTGGCCCATTTGGTGGGCTCGTTCCATATGGAAAGCGTTCACCTTCTGAATAATAATAATAATAATAATAATATAATAATAATAATAATAATAATAATAATAATAATAATAATAATAATAATAATAATAATAATAATAATAATTTCCACGGACACATTTACATGAAATACAGTTATCATATAACATTCAATGAACATTGCAAAGCATGAACAAACAAAAAACTTTTTCATTAAATAAGAAAAACAAGTTACAAATACATGCGCCACTCTTTTTTTTTATCATTTTTTTAAATTTTAAGTTTCGCGCGAGAGAGAGAAGGCAGCACCTGGGAAATTCCTCCTCATTTCCCTTCGTCTGATGAGATGGACTGGGCCAATACCCAGAGACAATCGACCATTCCATCCAATCATCCATTCGCTTCTGCGCCTGGAAAGGACTGTAAAAAGAAGGCGTTTCTTTAAAAAAAAAAAAAATTGCATCCAATGTTTTCGTGTTCAGATACAACCAGGGACCTCTAATTTCATATTCCTATCAAGTCTACTTAGATGGAACAGTGATAATTTGACTGGAAAAGGGGTCATATCATAATAATTAAAACAGTTTCAACAACTGATTATAGTTATCTGTCTTATTATTTCTTTTCTTGCTAATAATTGGACTGCGCTATTTAGTATACAGAAGGGAACAATGACTATATATAGGACACAAATATATATGTATATATATACTATATATATATATATATATATAATATATATATATATATATATATGTATGTATCTATATATATATATATATATATATATTATATATATATATATATATATATATATATATATTGTTATGAACCGTCTATGGTTCATCAGGTTCTTAAAATTTAAAAATATCGGGACTGAGAATAATTTGGCAGAGAACTGAAGCAGACAAAGGAGGAAAGAGCAAAACATTACAAACATGACCTCATTATGTAAGATTAAGATTGACAAATCTTACTTTACGTATATAGAATGAGTCAGTTAATTTTGATTAACCAAAAATGAGTCATATTATTAAATATTAAAAAATCTGAGGAGTCAGTAACACATAAAATCAAGTCATAAATATCACGAGCAGCAAAATAAATTCAAAAGCAAAAACAACTTTTCCTAAATGTTTGAAAAACACAGCCATCTGAGGCACACTAAACAAATCTATCTATCTCTCTCTCTCTCTCTCTCTAGAAGGTCTTAACATCTGTTTTGACAATTTTTTGGCGACAACGAAGTGGCGAAATCAGAATCAATTTTCGGCCTCGCCTAAACTTTTAAACTTTCGCGTCGCTTTAAATAAAAACATAACTGGTTAACAGGTAGAACAACAGAACCAAAGGAAAACAATCAGAGTTCGATTGTTCCCACAAAACAACTGACCGGACCTGACAATATATATGTAGAGAGAGAGAGAGAGAGAGAGAGAGAGAGAGAGAGAGAGAAGACCACATTTGGCGTTTAGATTCAGAAATTAATCAGATCTTTGAGGCCGCAGATACTATTTTTCAGGGAGGTTATCTTGAATCCATCAGGACTACAAGCCTCTCTCTCTCTCTCTCTCTCTCTCTCTCTCTCTCTCTCTCTCTCTCTCTCGGACGCAGGCCCAATTCTAATTTCCCTTTCCTGGAAAGCATCGCCACAGGATAAGAAGGTTCTGATGAAAGGAATTTCTTATATCAAAATACTTTGGTTTTTAAGACTCTCAACCTCTCTAAATGGGCTGGAATCAATCGGGCTTTTGAGCCTTTCAACCTAACTGGGCTGGAATCAGTTAGGATTTTCAGCATTTCAACCTTTAACTGGGCTGGAATCAGTTAGGCTTCTGAGTCTTTCAACCTCTCTAATGGGGTTGAAATCTATTATGTTTTCAAGATCTTCAACCTTTCTAATTGGGCTGGAATTATTCAGACTTTAGAGAGAGAGAGAGAGAGAGAGAGAGAGAGAGAGAGAGAGAGAGAGAGAGAATATATTCTCCTCCCTCCCTGGGCCTCAAGAGGATAGACAATCTCAGCATCGCATGACGGAGAAGTTCCGAACCGTCCGCAGAGGAGGTTGGACGAAAGCACTTTTTCCATCAGCTGTTTCCAGTTGCTTCTTGATGTCCCGTCTCGAGAAGTTACCCAGCGGATATTGTTGATCTTCCGAGAGATGATGGGCGTCTGTTCTGACGATTTTCAAGAGGCGAAGTGATGCGAAAGTTTAAAAGTTTAAGCGAGGCCGAAAATTGCCTCTGATTTCGTCACTTCGTTGTCGCGAAAAATGTGTCAAAAGAGATGTTAAGACCTTCTAAAGAGAGAGAGAGAGAGAGAGAGAGAGAGAGAGAGAGAGAGAGAGAGAGAGAGAGAGAGAGAGAGAGATTATATTGAATTTCCTCTCTACTTCGGGGGACCAAAAGTACTTACAGCAATGCAATTTTACAAAGTGATTTTGGGCAGCAAGTCAGGGGACATAAGGTCGTTGCCATCTGGTCTGTATAATCCCTCCAATCCCTCGTTTCCCGAAGTTACAGAGCGGAAACTGCTGATTCTGCAGAGACACTGTTCTGGTCCTCCCTTTCATGAGAGAGAGAGAGAGAGAGAGAGAGAGAGAGAGAGAGAGAGAGAGAGAGGAGAGAGAGAGAGGCGACGTGACCTAACGCCGTCACAGAAGTTAAGGCAAGTTCCCGGATTTCGTGACGGGGTCATAAAGTTGGAAAGCTTTGAGGGCAGGATCTTCGTCCACATAATTGGAGTACGTCTGCAGCAAAGGGCGTTTATTTAATAGTTTACTTACATTTATATCTGTGGATTTATTATGTTTATTTATTCATTCTTTTTTAATAAGTGCCATAACCTTGTTACTTTTTTTAGAGAATGCCATAATATTCTTTAGATGCTTGAAATTCAAGTCAATGGCCCCTTTGGTGGCCTTGTTCCTTATGAATAGGGTTCATCCTCTGGATAATAATAATAATAATTACGTTGTGTTTGAGGTCTTATTCAATAGCTGACTTATACATTTTCACACTCATTATTATTATTATTATTATTATTATTATTATTCAGAAGCTGAACTCTATCCATATGGAGCAAATCCGCCAAAGGGGCCACTAACTTGAAATTCAAGCAGCTAATGGGTATGGTGTTCATTTGAAAGAAGTAACCGAAGGTAATGGGAAATACAGAGAGAAGAGGTCACTTTAGAAAAAAAAAATTAGATTAATAAAGCAATAGAAAAAAGTCAGTAAATTACTAAAATAAGAGGAGAATTATATTAGGGCAGTAATGTGCGGATGTTGGGACGTCTGCACCAAAATATACGTTAATAAAGCGAATAAAAGTCTTGTCTATCTCTTAATGGTATTGCTTATAACATAAGGTGACTGAACATTGCTCTTGTACATAAACGGGGAAAAAAATTCTGACGCCAAGGGCCAAAGTTGCCAACTGGAAATTTACCAAACTGCTTACTCATATGCGCGCTCTGACACACATACGCACTCGATTTAGGATAAAAGAGGAAGTGAAAAAATCGAATCTGGCAACTTCTACCGAGAGCCGAACAGCACTGGATACAAAACGACTGAAACAAAACGTCGAACAGTTTCCCGCGAGCGATTACAAGGGAAAAAATTACCCCTTTCCTCCGTGAAGAAATTTTCCTTCTCAACAACTACAGCTACAGTAGGATCATAGGAGTCGGAGATCGTTGAACTTTCTACGGATCAGTGACCTTTGTACAGATCAGCGATCGTTCTACAGATTAGCGATCCTTCTACGGATCAGTCCTTAAGATCTCTTATCCTTATGGATCAATGGTCCTTCTATGGATAGTGATCCTCCTATGGATTAGTGATCCTCCTTTAGATCGAGAAATCCATATGGATCAGTAATCATCCTATGGATCATTGATCCTCTTATGGAACAGTGACCCTTCTACAGATCTATTCTTTCATATAGATCAGTGACCCTTCTACAGATCAATAATTTCATTTGGATCGGTGATCCTTCTACAGATCAGCGAACCCCTCTGATTTGAAGAACTTTGAACATAAAAAAAATAAATAAAAAATCGTTGGGGTCTGTCCGCAATACAGATTTCTTTTGGCAATATATATATATATATATATATATATATAATATATATATATATATATATATATATATATATATATATATATATATAAAGACGATTAGATGCGACGGAAAAATATGTAATGTGTTTGTATGTATATGGTGTATGTGTATATTATGTGTATATCTGTGTGTTTGTGTGTGTGTGTGTGCTTCCTGCAACCGAAGTACTGTAACCTAACCTGCTTTATTAATTTTTCATTTAAGTCTGGTATAATTCGTACTCAATACATCTCTCTCTCTCTCTCTCTCTCTCTCTCTCTCTCTCTCTCTCTCGCTCTCTCTCTCTCTAAACATTATTACTATCATGTATATATATATATATATATATATATATATATATATATAATATATATATATATATATATATATATGATTATAATCTCCTTAGTACATAATTCATTTATCCCCACATATCCACAGGTGAAAAATAAGAAACAGGGTACAGTTCCTGACCGGTTTCGACTTAATTTCACAGCCATATGTTTTATATATATATATATAATATATATATATATATATATATATATATATATATTATATATATATATATATATATATAACATATATATATATATATATTATATATATATATATATATATATCTATATATATCATATATATATATATATAATATATATATATATATATATATATATATATATATATATATAGATATATATGATATATATAAATCCTACATCCTTTCTTATTGCATACTATAAAAAGAAGGAGGTTAAAACACAAAGAAACAAAAAAAACGAATCCGAATCGAATTAGACGTGAATTCAAAGGCTAATCCCTAGCAGTTCAGTTCGCGACCTGCAGAGAGGACCTGGTGTGTTCAACATCCCCGAATCTCGTTTCATAAGTTCGAACAATAGCCATTTGGAAGAGCGGGGCCCGTTTTCCGATCCCATAAATGGCACATGAAACGGAGCTGAAGAGTCCATTATCCCATTAACAAGTTTATATTTTTTTTTCTCGACTTCAGCATAGTAATAATAATAATAATAATAATAATAATAATAATAAAATAATAATAATAATAATTATACGTTCCGTAACACTAATAATAATAAAAATACCAAATGAAACATAAACGCTGACAGATCCACGCAAACACAAACACACACACACACATATGGATGGGCTTTAACATAAATTTATCATTATGACCCCGCGAGAAAGAAAATGTCTCATTTCACTTATGATTTTCACAATTACATTTCCACATTTCACCTGTGATGACTTTCCCGTCATCCGTCTGTCTTCAGCCCTAATTTATGGAGCCAGTTTTTACTACTCCATGAATTTCCTTTCTCTCCAATTTAGCTTATAAAGAAAGGTCTTCAGTCTGTCGCTTATCAAGAGGCATTTTGTGGAGTTGTATATTAACGAAAACGAAATAAAA
>NC_087211.1:5835257-5850515 GCF_015104395.2 Macrobrachium nipponense | reverse complement strand
AATTCCAACATCACACAAATTCCTCAAGAATTCTCCGACTGCGCCCCAGGAGAGCTCTCTGGTAAGAGATGGCAGCCTTTCATGTTCCTCCTCCTCCTACCCTCCCCTCCAAGACCCCACACTAAGGGAGAGGAGAAGGAAATAATTGTTTGAATGGCAGTTAGTACTCACAGGGTGAAATTTGACGGGAAATGGGATGCTGGCATTTGAGTCTTGACTCTCTCTCTCTCATATGCAAATAATATACAGACAAGTTCGTGCAGCGAAATTTTATTTTTGTGTGTTTGTATGGTGTTTTTACGTAGCATGGGACCAACGGCTTTACGTGACTTCCGAACCAGGTCGAGAGTGAACGTCTATCACCAGAAATACACATCTCTCACACCTCAATGGAATGCCGGAGAATCGAACTCGTAGCCACTCAGGTGGCAGGTCAAGACCATACCGATCACGCCACTGAGGCGCTTGAAAGTTTATTTGAAATGGGATAATAGCAACTAAATCTAGACTCTCTCTCTCTCTCCCTCTCTCTCTCTCTCTCTATCTCTCTCTCTCTCACACACACATTTCTACGTTTTCTCCTACTGATAACTTCTTTTTGAGATACTGTACTTATTTTCTATATTTATTCATTTCTTTAGCGATCGACTTTTCTCGATTCCACAAAGTATTCCTGAACTGAATTTGATAAAAAAAATGCAAGTCACTGGATCAAAGAATGCTTACCTTTGAATCCTCAATAAAAAAACATGTTGAGAATTCTTAATGAAAACTTTTTTGGTAATTCGTAATAAAAAAAAAACCGTTCGGAATCCTTTATCAATTTTTTTGAGAATTATTAATAACAAAAGTTCAGCTTGATAAAAAAAGTTAAGAAATCTTAAAAAATTAATATCTCTCTACAAAAGAACATGACGTCCCAAGAGACAACCAATGACTCATAATTAATTTCTCAAACAGGTCAAGAATTTCCTCTTGATCAACATTGATTAGGTCACCTCCAAATCTAGACGTCGTCATTTCTCGTTCATTTTCCTATTCCTTTTCTTACAATTTCATTTCCCCTTTCATCTCATATCCCTAATCGACCACCAGGCGTTATTCGTGTTAATTCACCTCCATAACTATGTGTTGCTGACGCTTATGTGAACAGGCGATAAGTCGACAAGCTGCGTTAGTGGGAACCTCGGCATCTTGAATGAAGGTCGTAATTGGACGCTCTCAAGAGAGCTGAAGAGGCCTCGTTCCCCGTCCATCGATTGAAGGAGATGGCCTCAACTTAATCTTCAACCATTAATCTGTGGTGTGAATGATGTATTATAAGTAATGGCTAAGGGGCGTCGAAGCTTTTGAGAATCAGTTCGCCAAAGGAAAGGAAATCAATCATCTCATATTCTGGCCGAGTGGTTGTGGAGGATGGCGTGAAACGGACTACTCTTCTTAGTGAAGATACACTCAAACAAAAGTATAGGTTTCTGAGGTGGACTAATTAGCTATGAAATGGGGTTTATGTCAACTGTAGACGTTTTTTCACTCAGTTTGATGCTACATCACTTTTTCTGTAGGATGTGGCGATGCAGTTCAATTTGCTTTTCAAGCGAACGATTCCCGTGGTCATCCATTCCATGAGGCGAAGCCGTCTTCAGAGCTTCGTTATAAATAGCGGACTAGATCTGGGTACATGTAATCCTCTGGACGAGGGATGGGTCAAATTGGGGTTGGTGGGCATGGCAACACCAGTTATATACGTTGGATACCCTATGTTTCGTTTCTCTAGTGTTACACACACATACATACATTTATGTATAATATGTGTAATTTAACATATATGATATTATTGGAAAAGCGTTTTATGTACTTCACTGCTGATTAGCTACGCAATATATAATTCAGCAGGAAATATCTTTGAATAAAAATATCTGTTGGTAAATGAATATGATTATATCAGTGAAAAATGAAGAACCCAAATGAATGAAGAAATTGATGAAATTAGGAGACGAATGAGTAAGAATTGAGTGAGAATGCTTTCAGCTCGAATCTCAAAAGTCGCACAAATTCAAGTTGCCAATCAATGAATGATTTCGATTTTGCATCAGAGATCTTTCTGGCCGCTTCCTTGGAAGAAATCCTCACAGCTGCTCAAAGAAATAAGCGTCAGAGGGGTTGGACAGCTAGACGGAAATAAGGAAGCGGGAGTGGATGTAGAAAATAAGGCTAAAATAGTGGAGGCAGCAGTCAGGAGCCGAAGGGACGCTGTAAACACCATTTAGTACTGCCTACAGTTCACCAGTTGAGGCGCACTGATGACACCATCATCCTACAGGGAACAGTTAAACTCAGACCAATTTACTGAGCGGACAGAAATCATTAGTGAAACACATAATCATAGAAACGTAAAATTGGGATGTTGTTTTTAGAACCTGAAGAAAAATACGAGAAATTCGGCAGAAACGAAATGGAAAAGGAGAAACGAGAGAGGCTGAAATTCTGGCCAGAGGAGCCAAAGGACGCCATGAATTTGCAAAAGGAGAGAAATGCCGACGGGAGTCCGTCATCTCCCATGAAATATGGGAAGTGATTGAGAGGAATGAGCGATTCCCTCGATGGCGTATTATACCTTCCGCCAAATGATTTGATATCCAAAAAGAAAAACCCGAAAAATTTTTAACGGGACGTGAAGGGAATAATATTTTTGAAGAGTTATAGCAATGACCACACATACGCAAATGTACTGCAGTTATACCTGGTTTCTTCATTAGCACACACATTACCACATTATATAGGCCTTATATATTATAGATTATTGTATATACATATAATATATGTATATATTATATATATATATATATAATATATATATATAATATATGAATATGTATGTATTTATGTCTTATGTGTGTGTGATAAATCTATAAAGAATTGCCTTCTATATAAGGGATGCTCCTTCATTTACTGTTGATGTAAAGACTTTATTAAAAAAAAACAAAAAAAACATAAGTATTTCTGCCTCAGATGTATGTAGAGACTAAGAGAAGAATAAAAGGAGACACTGTATTTCTTGTCTATTGGATACTTGTATTGGAAAAGTGATGAGGAGAAAGAAAGAGATGAAAGCGCTTTATCTCTCTCTTCCTCTCTTTCTGGGAGATTTGCATTGAGAGAGAGAGAGAGAGAGAGAGAGAGAGAGAGAGAGAGAGAGAGAGAGAGAGAATTTGCATTTTATCCGATAGGTCAAAATTCCTCTTCAATAAGCTTTTAGGATCGAACGCATTTGTTGAGGAATTTTCGAAATGGCCTTGAATGCGGAAGGGATTGCATGAGGACGGGTTTTATTCTGCACCAGATATTCCATCAATAAACTTTATACCTTTCCCTTTTACTGGATACTTACCGTTTGTTTTTAATTGACGAACGTCATTTATGTAGATTTTTATATTATGTAGGTTACGGAATGTCAGATGTGGAGCCTCACGCTGATTTGAGAACTTTTTTAATAGTTAAACAAATCAGCAATATCAGAAAAACCTTTGATTCTTAAAAGTGCATCACCAAATTTAAGTAACTAGGTATAGGTATAAATAATTAAATATAATATTAATATATATATAATTTATATAAATTATTATTAATATATTATTATAAATATATATTTATATATATAATATAATTAATATATATAGATGAATGATCGTTTTCACAAAAAAACATGATATATTTCACACCCAGACGTTAACTGTGTGATTAATATCTTAATAATTACTTATCAACGATTCGCCTTAACGATATTCATGGAAGCAAATAACACCTAATTGCAAGCAGTTTAGTATAGAAACTGTCCCCAAGAAATGGCTAAAACCTTACAGAAACAAGCGGTCTCTCGTCACTTCACACTCGGTCAATGTTCTTTATAACGCCATTCATCAATAAATAAAACCTTGAAGAGATTGGCATCTCGTAAAGCAAGGGGTAGTTGAAAAGAAAAGATATATCGACAAGTAACACGAGCAAAAATAAACCACGTAACTGAACTGAAATATAATGGCCTTGAAGACAAAAGTGTCTCTTAGACCAAGAAGTAACTATTAAATAGTTATATCAACAAGAATAAACTAAAACAAATAATGCATGTAACTGGACAGCAATATAATGACCTTGAATAGAACAGTATCTCTTGACCAAGAGGCAACTGAAATGATGATATATCAACAAGCAACTGGAGACGAAAACAATGCATTCTATCGACAGAAATATGATGATAAACGTCACCAAGTAACACATGTCCTGGGCACTGATACACAAGGTAGCTAAAATCATATCAACAGATCATCAAACGATAATAATGCACGTTTCTCGATAGAAATATAATGGTAAACGCCATCCACCATTCCATGTCCTGGGAGAAGATACAAGACCAAAGACTATATACTGAAGGAAGATAGGAAGGCTGAGCCTAATATCACTCAAATGAGTGTGCGAAAGAAAGATGCCAGATACTCCCATGCGAAACGAATGGCTCCATCTATTGAGCGAACGGTTAAACATTCAGAGCGGTAATGCTTACGGGAATATAGGATGGAATTCGATTGTAAATTTTGCTACAAATTTGTTCATAATTTGCAATTACTACGTCAGTATATTTTACCCGTATATTTACGACATTCTTAAATTTTTGATAACTAAATTGCAAATTTACAAATAGGTACATATATAGATTAAGAATACATATCCTTATGTTTCTCGGTGTTTTTTTCAGAAACTTAATAGCTATATCTCTTATGATTTAGTTAATTTTCTTGCAAATTCAAGTATTGTATATTACAATCATTTTTAAATGTTTTTTCCCCTAAATAAAAAAACCCAAATAAAAATCCAAATGTTTTTTCCGAATAAAGTAAACATACTGTATATTTGATTTGTTAAACTTAAAAGCCACAAGTTTTGGCATATGTGTAGGGGCATACATTTAATTACAGTTTGTAGGCCACTGTAGAATGGAGATATTAGGTGTATGTAAAACACAATTGCAATTTTTTTTTATTGAAAAGGAAATGCATGATGCACTCATGTATATATACTCTTTAGTAATATAAACTAATAAATGTATAAATATACAAACAAAAGGAACAAAATAACTCACTAAATTGTATCACATAAAAATAATCAAAAAGGGGTTGGAAATAGAAAGAAGGTAGCATACAAGCCAACCAAAAATGCAAGATAAATCACATGCAAATGAAGTTTAAAAAATTATACATAAGAAAAAAATAACCCAGTAAATAATATTGCACATATAAAAATTGTAAACCCCCCCAAAAAATAACATACAAGCAAACCAAAATTGCATGATGAATTACATGCAAATAAACTCCAATATAATTATAAATATGAGAAAACATAATACTAAAAAAAAGGTTTTCTTCAAGAATAGAATACATAGTGCAAATATAAGAATAACTATTAAATTTAAATTATATAGTATGTATATATATTATATATATATAATATATATATATATATATAATATATATATAATATATACATATATATATATATATGTATATATATATATATAATATATATATATATAATATATATGTATATTATATATATATATAATATATATTATATAATAATATATATATATATATTATATAATATAATTTAAAATTAATTTTATTTTATTTAATTGTATTTCAGAAAGGACCATTTATTGGGGAAAAATATTTTGTTTTGATCTCTTAAAAAAATTGATTCATGGTAACATCTTACCATTTGATTTTATGGTTGTGAATGTTGGTTCTCCTTTTTCATGTAACCCTAATTGTATGGTCTCATGCTGTATTTCAGGCTTATGTAAATTGTCATTTCCATTGAGAATGCTACAATCAACATCATCATTATTAGTAGTTGTAGTAGTAGTAGCAGTGGGAGGAGATGTAGTAGTAGTAGCAGTATTAGTAGCAAATGTAGGTCTAGCAGTCGTAATAGTTGTAGTAGGACTAACACTTGTAGCAATAAAACTAATATTATCCATAATGCTTGTTACTGTGGCATTACTGTACACTTCACTGCCAGTATCCTTTGGATAACCATCAGTAAATTCTGGAAACGCAAATAATATGAAATGAAACAAATGCCATATCATTCTTTATCATTTGGCTTGTAAAATGTTATTTTCTTGATAAAAGAAATTTTTGAACATACTCACCTGGTAGTTATATATATAGCTTAAGTCCCTGTGACGTCACGGCAGAATTTCAAAACTCGCGGCAATCACCGATTGGGTAGTCAGGTGCACCACCTGTGCGCCCTCTACTCAGGTACGTAGAACCATTCCAACTATTCCTCAGATCTTCCATGCCCATAGTCTCTAGAGGGGAGGAGGGTGGGAATTTAATTATATATAACTACCAGGTGAGTATATTCAAAAATTTATTTTATCATGAAAATAACATTTTCAAACATCTAACTCACCTGGTAGTTATATAAATAGCTGATTGACACCTTTGGTGGAGAGTCAGAGACAGCTATCATCGTTGGAACTGACATAAGAGTTAATCAAAACAAACTTATGGGTTCGTACCTGTTAAGGAAGCTGACTTCAATGATATCCTGATTCATTATGTCTGCTTTCCTTATGAGATCCAGCGATCCTCTCAGGGGGCTGAAGACCTCTTGGAGACTGTCAACCGGTCAAACCTCTATGTGACTAGACTCCCTACAATACCCTTGTTCCGGGCGCTACCAAGGAACAAGTTGACCACCTGACTAAGGATCAATGATTGCAGAAGACTGCGTCCAGTCTCCACAAACAACCATACAAAATTTCAATAGTCCCAAGGTAAGAACAGAGTATTGGTATATGTGGTTTTTTTAAAGAGTAGTTCCTTCTCCTATTACTGAATGAGCTGCTACAAACGGACCCAGTGTGTAGCAGTCATCATACAAAGTCTGCACTTGAGTAAGATAGTGTGACGCAAATACCGACTTGCTCCTCCAGAAGGTTGCGTCCAGGATATTCTGAAGGGATCTATTTTGTTTAAAAGCTACCGAGGTTGCTACGGCCCTAACCTCGTGAGTTTTAACTTTTAGTAGCTTGAGATCCGCTTCATTAATTGCTGAATGTGCTTCCCTAATTAATAGTCTTATAAAAAAGGATAACGCATTCTTTGACATTTGCAGAGAGGGCTTTTTGACAGAGCACCAAAGCCCCTCTGAATTGCCTCGTAATTTTTCCGTCCTTTCCAGGTAATGCCTCAAGGTCCTTACCGGACAAAGAACTCTTTCTGCATCCTCACCTGTGAGATCCAACAGGTTTGGAATTTCAAACGATTTGGGCCAGGGCCGAGAAGGGCGTTCGTTCTTCGCCAGGAATCCTAGCTGCAGAGAGCAGATAACCTTGCCCTGTCTGAAACCTACAGTTTTGCTAAAGGCCTGGATTTCACTGACTCTTTTTGCTGTTGCTAGACTTATCAAGAAGAGAGTTTTCATGGTGAGGTCCTTTAATGATGTTTCCTGTAAAGGTTCCAACCTATCACTCATGAGAAACTTTAAAACTACATCCAAATTCCAAGCTGGTGAAGATTGTAGTTTTTCTTTAGTGGTCTCGAAGGATCTAAAAAGGCCTTGTAGATCCTTATCATCCGATAAATTCAGGTTCCTATGCCTGAAGACCGCTGCTAGCATGCTTCTATAACCCTTAATGGTAGAAGCTGAAAAATTACCCCTCTTCTTAAGGTATAGCAGAAAATCTGCTATCTGAGTCACAGAGGTACTGGAAGAGGAAACGGAGTTGTCCCTGCACCATCCTCTAAAAGTCTCCCACTTGGATTGATATACCTTAATGGTGGAAGACCTCCTTGCTCTTGCAATAGCTCTAGCTGCCTCCTTCGAAAATCCTCTAGCTCTTGTGAGTTTTTCGATAGTCTGAAGGCAGTTACTTGAAGAGCTTGGAGGTTTTGGTGATACCTTTCCAAGATGGGCTGTTTGAGTAGATCTACTCTTAACGGAAGGCTTCTGGGGGTGTCCACCATCCATTCCAGTACCTCTGTGAACCACTCTCTTGTCGGCCAGAAGGGAACTACTAGAGTCATCCTGGTGCCTTCGTGAGACACGAACTTTTGCATCAGTTTGTGTACCACTTGAATGGCGGGAAGGCGTACACATCTAGATGATCCCAATTCATGAGGAACGCATCTATGTGGATTGCCTCGGGATCTGGGATTGGAGAGCAGAAAGTCCCCATCCTCTTCGTTTGCGCTGTAGCGAAGAGGTCTATGCATGGGCAACCCCAGGTTCGCCACAGGTTCTTGCAGACTGCCTGATGGAGAGTCCACTCTGTGGCCAAGTCTTGATGTTTCCTGCTCAGGATGTCTGCTCTTACATTCTTCTCCCCTTGAATGAAGCGCGTCAATAATGTCATGCTTTTCTGTTTCGTCCAGAGAAGAAGCTCTCTTGACGTCTTGTAAAGGGACTCGGAATGGGTTCCGCCTTGTTTGTTGATGTAGGCCAATGCCGTCATATTGTCAGAGTTGACCTGCACCACTTTGTTGTGCACTGCACTTCCGAACTCCTTGAGAGCTAGAAAAACTGCAGTCAGATCTTTCTGATTGATATGAATGTTTTCCTGTTCGTTGTTCCAGGAGCCCGAGATAATCAAATGACTCAACCGAATTTTACCATGCCCTTTGGTGCGTTGCTCCCCAGTCTAAGCAACAACGAGAAAGCCGTCATCAGAAAGATAGAGAAGACTCTTTACAAGATTAATAGTGCTGAAGCAGCAGTCATTTTTAACAAAATAATAATAATAATAAATAATTTACTACTGTTACAGTTACATTTATATCAAGCCTGAAACTGACCGTTGGAAATGAAAGCAGTTCACTTCTATTCGAATTCTCTCTATTGCATTCACCGGAAACTATCTTTGCCAATATCAGATTTACAATTTGCAGTCAAGGACCCATCTTTGCCCGGCACACCTGTGAATACACCTGTAACTACAACGGGTGGTGTGAAAAATCACGAAGACATCGACATTTGTCTGCGTTTTCGAAACAAATACACGAGAAGTCGTGACACTGAATCTGTTGTGGAAATTCTACCTTCGTGTTCTGAGTCGAGGCTCAATTTTCCTAAACACTAAAGACTCATAACGAAGGAATACGAGACACAGGGGAAAAAACACTGAGCAACTTGTATTTTCAAGTTTATTTTTTAAGGACACAAAGTGTAAATGGTGCCCGCGGTTAGTTGCTTGAAAATTGCCGGGAAAATATATGAGTAGGTTGCACTGGGCCTTTTGCCAACGTTACTTTCTTTTATACAATTTCCAACTTAGAATATTATTCCTTTCGGAATTTCCTTTGCCTCTACATATAACCGTTACTCCCGCGGTTTCAGTTTTGGCTATTTGATTTCAGCTTCTTTAAGCATTAATTCTGGTCCTCCAAAAACCGCGTCTTCCCTAATCGAAAAGGGGCCGCTTCGTGAATTGCATAAAGAACTGGTTTTCATAGGTTCGCAAAACAGGTTTTTCGCAAAAGCAATTTGTCCTCGCCCGATTTCCATACAGATGGTACTAGTAAACACACACACATGTAGAAGTATACATACATACATACATACATACATATATATATATATATATATATATATATATATATATATTATATAAATATACTATATATATATAATATATATATATATATATATATATATATATATATATATATATATATATATATATATATATATATATATATATAGTATATATATATATATATATATATATATATATATGTGTGTGTGTGTGTGTGTGTGTGTGTGTTGTGTGTGTGTATGAGTATAATTAGATCAAGAGCACATGTTTCACATAAATAAATTTCTGGCTCACATCGGGATCGAACCCCGGTCTGTCAAAAGAAAATCCAGGGAACTACCAACAAGTCACAAAAGAAAGCAATTTAAAAAAAAAATATCCAAAAATGGTGACATATAATAATAATAATAATAATAATAATAATAATAATAATAATAATAATAATAATAATAATAATAATAATAATAATAATAATATGCTGGAAGTAAACCCTCTTTTAAACATGTTTTGTTAAAAGTGATTGCTGCCTCAGCTGCATTAATTTTATACAGGTTCTTCTCTATTTTTCTAATTATTGCTTTCTCATTGTTGCTTAAACTGGTGAGCAACGCACCGAAGGTTGACATATCTCAATTAGGTCAAACGATTAGATTTTATTGGCAAAAAATTTAGAAGAATAGAGAAGAACCTGTATAAAATTAATGCAGCTGAGAGAGCAATCACTTTTAATAATAATAACAATAATAAATAATAACATTAATAAAACTGTGAATCAAGAATATCGATGACGATGATAGCGACTAAAGCAAACAATTTCCAAAAATGAATATCGTCACACACTTAATAAACAATAACAGACATATAGAATGTAGGTAATAATGTAAACAAATAAGCAAATTATGATTAATGACAATGTGATCGATAAAAAACACACTTTAAAAAATTCGAGAAATTCAATGCTGTCCCAACTACTTCATAAACATAAAAAAAACATGAAATAGGCTACTAATAATCCTAACAAATATATGTGAATAATGATTCCGATGATGAAGAGAATGGTGGATGACACATAAATATTCATCAATGAGTGAAAATGCATGAGATAGTGGGTGTACTCACCAAAAGCTGAGAAGTTCTGGTCTTGCTGATGAGTTGTGTAGAGTAGTGCTCAGTTGTTGCTGCATGGGGTACCCAGTTGCGTAGAGGAATAAATTGTTGTGTATTCTAGTCAGTTGCATTGATTCATAGACGGACAGAGGTCACTTACAAGGAGTGAGGGGCCGGGGGGGGGGGGGGGGCGGAGGCTGGTAATGTTGAGAAGACTGTGCTTCCACCATCTGCATTTGTAGAACGCCAAGCTAACAGAAGAAAGACGAGGACATGGCGTGGTCTGCAGTAAGTCCGAGGCTACACAGACGGCCTATTTGTCTTCACTAAGCTTAGCATTCTTCCAGCCACTGGAAGCCTCAGGTATGTGTTTATTATTGGCCTTCAGTTCTTGTGCAAGGAGGAGGTCTGCTGTTTTAGCCAGTCTGCCATCAACAAGAGCTTTCGTGAGCCGCTCACTGGTGCTGCAGAGCCGCTGGTCTCCTTCTTCACAGGGCGACAACCGATGGGAGAATTATTGTCATATTTGTAAATATAACTGATTTAATGTGACCTAAAACGTTGTTATATTTTAGACACACCACCTGGCTGGCCAACATCCATCCAATCAAGTTATTTGTCCCACAGTGGCCTGATGCTGAGGTGAAACTCCAAACGCTGTCAGTCCGTTTGTTTACACAAGCCACCAACCCCAAAGCGTTCTGTGTTTTTATTTATTTTTTGCTTCTTTTTTCTACACCATCTCGGCAACATCGAAAACTTCCACAGAATCTACCACATCGTCTAAAATCATTATGGTGATGCTACTATCACTAGATTATTAACAAACCCCACGATAACAACGATAAACTTCCCCAATACCGTGAGCTCAGGTGAATACTGGATATTGCGAATTTGCGAGCGCTGAATGGCTCGCATGATACAATAACAATGGCGCTGATTGGTTGGTTCGCCGCTCAGCCTATAAACATTAGTCTCCTTGATAACATCCTTTATAACGGCACTCCAGGAACGTGGTGAACAGATTGAATGGGCGTCTAACACTTCCCCGAAGAGAGATATGACTCTTGATACGTCTCCAGGAACAAGACGCCACTTCCCTGGGCGTCGTTAGGCGAAATACGCTGTGATTGAAAAGCGACTTCGGCCACAAGGGAGCCTCCGCATGGCGTCATTTCCCGTGCCACATTTCTCTTGAAAGTTTGAAGACAGAACAGCGGTTCTGACCTGAAATGTTTGAAATGGACTGTAACATGTTTATCCAGTGACGATCTCTAATTACTTTTAAATAAGCTGTGTTATAACTGCAGAATGACAATGATAATCAGACTTAAACTGTCATTATACAATAAAAAAAATGGAAATCAGTCTTAAATGTCCGATGCTCGTTGGCAATTTGTATATCATAAAACTGAATGTTGTTGCTGTCAAATTCACATGAAAGAGTCTCTTTATATTCAAAGTATTGAGTCAGCAATCAGCTGGTAGAAGCTGTTTACAATCACATCTGTTAAAATGTTCCTGTCTAAAGTATATAAAATAAGAAAATAAAGGTTTCATTGTCACTTCTCTTCAACTTCCCGTGAAATCTCAGTTTTCCTGAAGAATTTTTCAATGACCAAAGGATGGCAGTCTCTACGAAGTAGTCTTCAGTGGCTGGTTTCCCCAAAAGGCAGAACCGTAAAATCTAAATTTTTTGTCGCCAATTTAAAGCTCATTTTCATTTACATGACAAGTTTACATTCCATGGATGCGAGTCAGATCATATCAAGTTCTTCTGAGACAACGTAAACTCGTAATTTTGTTGCCACTTGTAAATAAACACGAAAACGAAACTTATTCCTGTCGTTTTCACAACCAACTAACATCTACAGGTATGAACGATTCAATTGATCTCACTAACTTCTTCAAATAAAAAGATTTTCATTTTTGTTGTCTAAAATCTGATTGAAACTCCAAACTAAACATTTTTGAATTTCGATTTTTTGGGCATCTAAAATACTATATTCAGACCTTCAACATGAACCAGGTTTGCATTAATTGCACTCCTTTTGTGAAGTTAAGGCAATGGTTTTGCCTTTTCTCAGATATTACTTTCATTATTATTTTGATTACTACAAAAACCAAAAAGAAGGTGATTATTTTCCTAATTTGACTCTTGTTACGGCCTCTGAGAGAGAGGTCCGCTTCAGGTTCGATATGAAATAAACAAAAACAAAAAAATTTTAAACTCCAACAGTTGAAACTGGGGATACGAATATAGAAAGAAACACTAACACAACGAAAGGTTTATTTACAAGCGTACTAACAAAGGTAAATGCAGAATTATATCTCTTATTTACATAAAAAAGTAGAATCTTACACTGCATGGACTGGGGGAACAGTGAGGGAATGGAAGTACTTGCTGGCCGGTTTGGCAACTCGAAACGATGGCTTCACAAAAGGAGAACTGCGATTGCCGACGTCTTCTTGACTCTGTATTGCAGAAAATAATGTCTACTCTTGATACATGAGGGGCAGGAACTTCCCAAAACCTCTAGCAGAACGTCTCTTCTCTGAAGTCTCCCTCAACGTCGAAATAACTCGGTCGTCCACTCCTGAAGATGGCTTGACCAAAATTCAACCAACTCTCGAAAAACTTTTCTTCTGATCCTTCGTCGGTCCCTTTTTCTCTTATCTCTCTCGGATGATCTCTGCTGCTGCTGATCTCTCACCGATAATCTGATCTGTGGCTCTTACTGAGGATATCTCTCTGTGAATAACTGATGATCTCTCTTTCTCCTACTTCTTCCGTCGTATTTATATGGCATCCTGGGGGCAGGGCCTACGGCGAGCGTCACAGACTCCTGAGATTACCGGAACTTCTTAGATGAATCTAGATGAGATATTGCATCAGAAATCGCGGCGTTTCTCACGTCACGTCGGCGTCTGACGAGTTCCACAACATTCCTGCCGATTCTAGAACCATCATGAGAGCAGGCATCTCCAACACAATGCGCTAATGCCTCCTTACTGCCGAAATTCTCGTAAATGCGTTTTCCTTTCCTTTATTCTTTCTTTGCTATGAAGCAATTACCATCACAACCCTAGTACTAAACACTAATGAGTACTCATTCTTGTTTTGCAATTCTTGAAGAATTTGCAGATTTTTTATATAAATTCTGGTAATTATTTCTTTACCTCATGAACATTCTTTTTTAGCAGGCTACTATACAATGAATAGTGCAGACACCAAGAGAGTCAGACTGTGAAATAAAGACAAAATAAAATTGAAGGACTTTTTAAAACATTTCCTCTTACTTTTTATCCTCTGTAAAATTCACTTTTACCTCTCAAGCTTCTAAGTTTATATTTTCAAAGCATTTTTTATATATCGTCTTAAAACTTAGGTTTTACAGAACCTGTCCTTTTAATTTTCCCTTCCAAAAATATCATAAGAATGTGAGAGACCCACAAAAGCCTAATCCTCAACCGCCAAAAATCTCCAGCCGCCTTTTCCCGCGGGTTTTCGAGACCCCTACCAGAACGTTTCCTACAATGTGGATTTCCTGGTGCTTTGTCTAAGGTTTTTTTTCCATTTTTGTCTTATTTATTTCATATTTTTTCTATTTAGAATACATAAGAACACTTCGATTACATGTTAGAAAATCGAAGAATTGGTCAAGAAAATGGATACATAAAACGGATAATAATAAGAGAGTAATTTGACAATGAACGAGAGACATGAGATGGAAGATGTCTGATCTAAATGGCGTTTTTTTTTTTCATGTTATCTTGACAGCCTATGTTCTTTTTTTTTTTTTTTTTAGCCCCCAGCCCCTTCTCCGATGACGGGATAACAATTGTCTAATCAACAAATATGCCACTAATATTTTTTTTTAAATACATTTCATAGATAACTAATCTAATCAACTACTATTCAACTAGAAGGTGTGTTCTGGTGAAAGGATAATACTTTTATGATTATCTAATATTCCACTAGTGTTTTTTAAATGATAAATTGAAAGGATAACATTAGCGTCTATCAACTATCATTCCACTACTATTTGTTCTAACGATGAATTGTGAGAACAAAGCTACGCATGCTTGTAAATTACTTACAATCTCATTTTTCTCGCTGACTATTGGTGTGCATTTTCTTAAGCGAGATTGAATTATTGCTTTCCTTAACTACTAACTCTTTTTATTTGGTCGTCCTGGTGAAGGACTTTGGTGATTTTACTATCATTGTTCCTGAAGTTTCAAGCAAGTTATAGGATTCGCAGTCTTTTTTGTCAGACCAGTCTATCTGGCTTTCTTTTTTCTTTCTACAAGTTTTCATCTGAAAACCCTTATGGACAGAAGAAACAGCAGACTATAACAAACCCAAGAGAGCTCCACAGAGAGAGAGAGAGAGAGAGAGAGAGAGAGAGAGAGAGAGAGAGAGAGAGAGAGAGAGAGAGAGAGGCAAGTTATAAGAAAATGTGATAAATAAGTAAATGTGAGGAAATAGAGAATAAAACCGATACACCTGAAATTCAGGGAGACTCCAACAGAGAACGGGAATGAAT
>NC_087211.1:5801392-5834757 GCF_015104395.2 Macrobrachium nipponense | reverse complement strand
ACTATCAAGTTAAAGTTTTTTTATTTACATTTAATTTATGTATTAAGCCCTCTGGACCTGACTACTGTAACCACCTAAGGTCTCTAGTTGAAATTTGAGTTATATAATATATGCACCATCTGTTATTACTCTCAATGCATATTTTTTTTTTCTCACCAATATTATTACTGTTATACCAGTATGATAATTACTAGCTTTTATGCTACCTCAGCTACCATGTGGATAAGTGCCGATTATTCATTTTCTTTTTCTATTTTATCATGTCACATGTATCTAGATTGTGTTTGCTACTGTCTGTATTTTGTATATTCAATGTATATGGCCCTGAGCCGAAATAAAGCATATTATTATTATTATTATTATTATTATTATTATTTCTGCCTCCGAAAACTCAGGTTTCCCCTCTACGATAGCCACAGAACCACTATCGCAATTCCAATCATGGAAGTCTACTATATATGCATTTTTCTGGTATCTCCTAACTGTATCATTACAGTTTAATAGCTCCACCCACGTAACCCCATTCTTGGATACACTGTTCACCGATGCCGTACTAACAACTCCCCTGAGCTTTTTCACTGTTTTCAATAACACACACATCTGTGGATTTTCTCATTTCCTTCAATTTAACTTTTACCATAACCTTTGAACCTGGTAGTAACATAATATCTTCAAATAAAACACCTCTATATTTGTGGTTAGTATCTCCCCTTGCCACCGCCCATACAATTACCACCCTCAGTATTATCCCAGCATTGTTAGTATCAGAAACAACATCCATATTAGTATCATCACCAGTATTGTTAGTATCATTGTTACCACTATGAACTCTGATAGAACCCCCGTAATCATCTCCAGATCACCAACGTGTGTTTTTAACATTACCTTTCCCCATAACACTCGTATCACCGCCATTAATACCACCGAGCACCTCTCCTCTTTCAATAACCTCCATGTCCTCCATTCTATTCACGTCCTCATATGGTATGAGGTCATTCATTTTCCCGATTGTTATCCCATTAGCACCCGCATGGATCGAAATCTTGTGTCTTCTACAAGCAGGATGACCCAACAAGATTTTATTACCTAAGGCAATTAATTCCTTTGATTACCAAAAAAGGTTCTGTTCACACTCTGTCACCGAGAGCAAACCTTATTTGTACACAACCCAGGGTGTTTCATCTATGGGCTTGCACATCACACACCGTCTCCGTAGAGGGCTGCAAAGGGTAATTGGAGAACATGGATTGATACAAATTATAGTCCATTAGATTTATTGATGCCCCGGTGTCTATGAAAACCGGGATATCCACATCCCCTACTGTTCCATAGACTATGGGCTTGGGCTCTGGGCGTCCCCCACGAGACCACAATGGCATGTACCAATTCACCTGTACCCTTTTTGTTGATCGGGCTTCCAAAAATTTCGCCGATCCCTTGCCCTCTGGTTTGACCGCCTGGGAAGTTCTCACATTATAATTACCAGAACCTTGCGGTGCAGGCCTTGCATCTCTCCGTATCTGAGACGGACAAGACTGCCAATAATGCTCAGTACTTTTACACATTCCACAATATTTAACCCTACACAATTTCTTTGGATGTCCTGGTTTATTGCAGTTGAAACAACGCAACTGCTGTTGCTTTTGATCGATCGATCTTTTGTTATACTCAACTTTTGCACACAGATGATGAGGAGAAAGTTTCCGTGTCTCTCTGACTCTATCCCTCGGGCTTGTCCCGTTAAAAATTAAAAATGCTATCTACGGTGGGTGGGACATTTAGACCTGTGTTTATCTATTTGGGTATAAAGTAATTCTTCGTCTGAGGTAGGCTCAACCTTTTCATCAAAGCTATCCACTATTGCATCGGATACCTCGTGTAAGAGCAGGGAAAAATAGATCAGTTTATGAACATTATTTAGAGGGAGATTATCCCCTGTAACCCATTATATGTTTTCAATTTTCCTACCCAATCTGCCACTGCGTCAAACAGCTTTGAACTATGTTTTCTACAAGGCTATTAGTGCCTTTCCGTAGTTTTATAAAGACCTCGAAGGTCTCTCACCATATCTCCGTGTTCCTTTGAGCCATATGCTGTTTTTCAAAAATGCTTGCAAGTCTGTCCAGGTACGAACATTTGTAAAATTGGAAACTCCTTGACCTATGACTGAGGTCTCCCTTATTGAAATCTAGCAAAGCTTTCGCCTCTCTGAATGCCTCTACATCGTCTACTATATTCTTTCCCGCTAAATAGTTTTTAACTCCTTCTATGAAAATATTCACGGGCTGTGACAAAGCGCCATCCACAATCCCTTTGAACGGGCTGACCCCCGCAGAAATGTTCGTCACGTGATGTAGTAGCGTCGTCGGTTTAGCATCCGCCATTTTATCTTGTTTCCCAAGGCTGTTCCCCGATCTCAATAACATCAATGTATTTATATACACTAAACCCAATCAAGAAAAAAAAAATGTTCCCAACAATAGATAACAAAAGGTAAGCGTGCCCCGTCCCCAATCACAAAATCAAGGGATAGGAAAAGAAAGAACACAAGGTGTTTCCGAGCTAACTCGCCTCTCTCTCTCTCTCTCTCTCTCTCTCTCTCTCTCTCTCTCTCTCTCTCTTCTCTCTCTCTCTCTGGCACGACTTGCCGCAAAAAATCCCACTCAGGCAAGTTCGCCACACACACAAACCAAGGAACATGAACAAGAACAAAAAGTTCAAGAAAATCCACAAACAAAAAGAGGAAAAAAAAAATAAGAAAGAAAAAAAAAAAACTCGAAAATACACTTACGTCTTCATATGACCGTAAACCAAATTCACATACACCGCAAACATGCGCGAACTGCGAAAACACTTTAATATGTCGAAAACTAAACTTCCCCCCCCCCCCCCCCCCCCCCCCCCCCCCCCCCCGCTTTTTCTCTCTTTTTAAACACCTTTATTCCGTAATCTCAAGAAATCAACTGACTTGGCTTGGGAGAGGAAGACTGTCTGAGGAACGGCTTCTCTCTGTCGAATCAGCAGTAATGACCCTGAGTTGCCTGTGACATGATTAATAACCCCTTTTCCTATCAAAATAAAAACCGAAACCCCCTATTTCTAACTGGTCACCAGTCCCTTCGGAGCATACCTACAGCTTGAAAAATATATAAAAAGCCTTTACCGCGGCCACCACTGTTAAGTCCCCCTTTATTCCCTAAACTACAGAAACTGGGAACTCTTACCTGTTGCCAACGGTGCCCTGTCTGTAAGATGTCACGAGGCTTATTAAGACTGCGTAAATATAAAAAATATCATTTATTACCCAAAGCAATTGGTTATAACAAACGAACAAAATGATTAACAAGTCATAATGGCATAAATACCCAAATCTGCCCATAAAGAAAACCAATAAGATAACATTCTCCTTCCTGACTAAGGTTACACTCTCAAACCCCAAACAAGTCACATTGTCTAGTATTAGTCAGTTAGAGAATCCCATTCCTAATCAACCATGGAATCGGACCCATCTTTTTCGATGGGCGTTTTCTCCCGACACTTCGAGCAAACCGCTTGTTCTCTCCTTTGTACAAAGAATGCATCTTCCACAAGTACCCTGAACCAGTAGGCCTGTAATACGCATACAAACGAATGCACATGCCTCGCAAACGCGGAACGACCACTGAGACAAGTTGCTTGTTCAGCAAATACCTTTCTCTCCCCATGTGAACTTTGCAGTGTAACCACCCCTTGTCTCTAGGCGAGTAGAGCTATGTGACTTTATTATTATATAAAACACTTTTAAACATATTATTAGCCATTCCCCCCCTTTCACCTCTTTAGATATATATATATATATATATATATATATATATATATATATATATATATATATATATATATATATATATATATATATATATATATATATATACTTATATATTTGTGCGTATGTATATTCACTCTGGACAGTTTATCAATACAGTTGTAAATTAAAAAAACATCCCTTTTGTGTTTCCTGAAAGCTGCTAAATCTCTGCGTGCCATTTGGAGGAAAGAATATGTGTATTTCATTCACGAGAAGAGAAAAAGAAAAATATTGATGTATGTAGTCAATAGCAATAATTCCCTGTTTTTTTAAACCAAGAGCAATAAAACTTGTCCAATAAATTCTTTCAATACTCGTAGTTTTAAAGTCTGCGTAGAAGGACGACTGGAGAGAGAGACCTTTGACAAATGGAGAGAGATAAATAACATTTAATGGTTAAGAATCTCTTCTTGAAGAGTCCGTCTTGGAGAGATATGATAGCATTGGTCTCAGATGTCAGCGACATGGCGACACTCACCTCTCCTAAGTCACATTTCTGTGATGTACGTGCTCAAATGAATTATGACTCTTGAGGCTGTCCATCTCCACAAACATCAATTTGTTTTATGTTTCCTCCAGTTGCACTTTCCAAGCGAAGGCTTCAGTAAATCAAGATTTTTGCCCATCGTCAGTTATAAAAACGAGCTTGTCATCGTGGAGATAGACTTGAAAAATATATTACCAGATGAATGGTGTCTCCTCTTCCGGTGGTGGGGAGGGGGGTTAGATAATATACCTCCTCGAGGTCCTGTGGTTTTAGGTGTGAGATGGAAGCATTCGGAGTCACTGGCGACTCACGTCTGTTGTTTTTCAGAAAATCAGAAACTAAAGCACTGAAAAAATCCACCTCGTTTGTCAAAGAGGTATCAATTTTGGAACTTTTTGCGGGGTTCTTTACTAATTATAATATATTTGGCCACTGTTTATGTATATGCATTATTATTACCAAGAAATCGCAAAAACAAGCATGTCACTTGACTGTTTATTAGCTAAAGCCACTGGGAAAGTTCAGAATGAAACGACAGTACCAAGTACTTTCGTGTATTTTACAAACACAACACACACACAGACACACACACACACACACACACACACACACACACATATATATATATATATATTATATATATATATATATATATATATATATATATATATATATATATATATAATATGAGAATTATCCAAAGTTAAGGCTGGAGTCATCCGGGTAACAGGGAGTGTATGTGGGCATAAATGGGTACTGTTGAGGGTTGGGTGAGAAAAAGGGGGTGGGGGGTTCCTAGTCTCAAAAGAAAAAAAAAGGAGAGAGAGAGAGAGAGAGAGAGAGAGAGAGAGAGAGAGAGAGAGAGAGAGAGAGAAATGCTTGTGAGGGTCAAGAGAGAGGACTGACAGAGTTGCTAAGTTAGGAGATGCTAGATAAGAGTAAGTGCATTAACAGAAAGTGAAGCCCCTATCTGCTTGAATTTAGTGTGGCTAAAGGGGCACTGTTTGTACCTAAATAATTCCCAGTTGAATGAAGTTGAATATTCTATTGTATTTCAAAGTAAACATTGTATTTCAATCATTTCTTTTTACAGCTATATAATGAGCCATTTTGTATAAACACTTAATATTAATTCTATTACCAACCTGTTATTAATTTCATTTCCCATCTGATACTAATTCCATCACCAACCCACAGCATTAGAAACCTAACTAATCATATTATTCGACGAAAATCCCAATTTGTTAAATTGACCGAATGGTGGAATCGTTTTTCCGGAAGGAAATCTTTCATCCAAAATTCCACCTGCGATATATAAGTATTAATTCCATTGCATTTGAATATCATTAATCCGAATATCCCGAACATTCGATGCAACTCACTATGCAATAATATTAATTATAGGAATCATTTCCGGGCCTATGCAAATTGATATCACAGGGGATAAATGTACTTTTATCCGGCAAATAATTTATATTCCATATTTTATCGTTCACTTAATTGCGTCATTATAGTCAAATGCGCCATTAGCTGACAATATATTAAGGGGGGAGGGTCATTTACACTATGTAGTTTACCTGTAGTTAAATCTTTTTGGATCAACTTAACTTCTCGTATCGTGTGTCTAGACAAGAGTGAGACCCGTCCTTCTCCTTCTACTGTTACAAAATCCTTTTCATGAGCTTTTCTTGTAATCAACAAATAAATACCTGTCCCTGGAAGTCACGAGACGGCAGACTATCAAAAAGTTAAGCTGCTTAATTGGAGCATTACTCTGCATATGTTCCTGGAGCAGTCAAGGCGACCCCGGGCTGCAAGTTCCAGAGATGTATACTAGTATTGCACCGGCACTGGTTTAGTTTTGCCATGCCCCTAGGTCAGGTTAGGTTAGGTTAGTTTAGGTTCGCTTAGCTTAAGTAAACTTGGGTGTGGGAAACAATGAAATTATTTTCAAGAAGATTTTATGGTTAGTTTTGAAGATATGGCGGCCCGCTTTTTTTCAGGGAAGGGTCCGTCCTTTGTTGCAGTTCGGGAATATGTCCCCGGCCTGTTCGGGGCATTAATCTTTATTCAGATGAAAACGAAAAATTTATTCATAGAATTCCGTGAAGCCTTCATTATTGACAAAGAAATCCTGAGTGAAAAACAGAATAAGTGTGTTCACAACAAAAAATCAGGCACGAGGCAAAACAAAAAATAAATAAATAAAAAAAATACTAAGAACAAGGCCAGACATAAGAAAAAAATTTATAGAAGACAAATTATTCTGTTGTCACAAGAGACCCCGTGGGGGGCCATCAAAGAGATAAATAGGAAGCAATGAGCCTGAAAGCCTGAAGCCTAAAAGCCCACGTTTCCCTTCCGACCGATATCGGCCGATGTTAAGGCTGTCGCAGTATATATGGCGGCGGGGGTGGGGGGGGGGGGGGGGGGGGGGGGCGCGCTTTCTTCAATATTGTCTATAGTAAATTACGCTCCCGTCTGCAGGCTGAATGTGAATATCCCGAGTCATTGGGAGTTCTTTGAAGAGTAGTGGATAAAGTAGGAAGATGGTTAAAAGAATTTTTACACAACAGAAAACAGATAGTTATTGCAAACGATGAGAAATCGGGTGAAGCTAAGGTATTTTCCGGTGTGCCACATGGTACGGTATTAGCTGCAATACTGTTTGTTATTATGATTGCAGACATAGACAGTAATGTTAAGGACTCGGTAGTGAGTAGTTTCGCCGATGACACAAGAATAAGTAGAGAAATTACTTGTGATGAAGATAGGAACGCTCTACAAAGAGACCTTAACAAAGTATATGATTGGGCAGAGGTAAATAGGATGGTATTTTAACTCTGATAAATTTGAATCAATAAAATTATGGAGACAGAGAAGGAAAGCTATATGCATATAGGGGACCTAATAATAAGGCAATCACAAATAAGGAAGCAGTTAAAGACCTTGGTGTGATGATGAATAGGAACATGTTATGCAATGATCAAATAGCAATTCTATTGGAAAAATGTTAAAGCAAAAATGGGAATGTTTGTTACGGCACTTCAAAACAAGAAAAGCTGAACACATGATTATGCTTTATAAAACAAATGTTCGTAGTCCACTTGATTATTGCAATATGATATGGTACCCACACTATCAAAAGGATATTGCACAAATAGAGAGTGTACAAAGGTCCTTTACAGCAAGAATAGAAGAAGTTAAGGACCTTGACTACTGGGAGAGACTACAAACCTTAAAATTATATAGTCTAGAAAGGAGAAGAGAACGCTACATGATAATTCAGGCATGGAAACAGATAGAAGGAATAGCCGAAAACATCATGGAGCTAGAAATATCAGAAAGATCAAGCAGAGGTAGATTAATAGTGCCCAAAACTATACCAGGAAAAATAAGAAAAGCACACAGGACATTAATCCACTACGCACCAGCATCGATAATGCAGCGTCTATTCAGTGCGTTGCCAGCTCATCTGAGGAATATATGAGGAGTGAGCGTAGATGTGTTTAAGAATAAGCTCGACAAATATCTAAGCTGCATCCCAGACCATCCAAAATTGGAAGATACAAAATATACCGGAAGATGTACTAGCAACTCTCTGGTAGACATTAGAGGTGCCTCACACTGAGGGACCTGGGGCAACCCGAACAAGATGTAAGGTCTGTAAGGTAAGGTCTCTCTCTCTCTCTCTCTCTCTCTCTCTCTCTTAAAAGGGCTATAGCTGGAATCCCCAGATTACCTAGTTTGTATACACTCATTAATTAACTGCTCTTCAACTTTGTATATAGTAGCTAGCCTTTCATTCTCTCTCTCTCTCTCTCTCTCTCTCTCTCTCTCTCTCTCTCTCTCTCTCTCGTATAATGTGTCATCTTGAGAAGAACCTCGTTTTTTCTCTTTGTTTCTCCCCTGTATCTTTCTGTATTTGTCTCTTGTCTTTTTAATAAGCTCCTACCCTTTTTTCTGCACATAATCTAGACCGAATCCATTTTTCTCCAACGAATCAGAAACTTCTTCCCAGAGCAGAGTCTGCGGAAGTCCAGATTAAACTCGGCAGAGTTTTACGTAAACCTTGTGGCTGACTCATGAGGAATTGTTTTTCTTGGCTGAATTAAAATTCGAGCTCCTTAATTCCATCAGGAACAGAGAGAGAGAGAGAGAGAGAGAGAGAGAGAGAGAGCACTGAACGCATTGCCACATTTCGAGGGAGTTTTTCCCTCTTCTCCTCTGCCATACTTTGATTTTCCCCGTAGGGGATAGTGCCGTCAGTGCACCTCATGCGGTGCACTGTAGGCATAACTTAAGGGTCTTTATCAGAGTCTCTTCTGCCCCTAGCTGCAACCCCTCTCGTGCCTTTTACTGTACCTCCGTTCATATACTCTGCCAATTTTTTAATAGTGCAACTTCGAAGTTTTCCTTCTGTTGACCTTTCAAACCTTTTTACTGTCAAATTACGTTTTTGCCGCTGATTGACCTCATAGCCTTTAGCGCTTTGCCGTTGGCCTAAATTCTGTTTTCTGTTCTATTCTACACTATGGTTTTGGACGCGGAGGAACTGCCCTGAAACTCTGTCGTTTTCTGGCGTCGTAACTTCGTAGTTCTATGACGTCAGTGGTTATTCATCCAAGTGGTTCGCAGTCTTGATCATCGGCCCATATCGAATAGCCAGAAGAAATGTCGGTGCACAGATCACTACCGCATTTCCTCAAGCCTCAAAGGAATGTATGGCATAGATGATTTTGAATATCGAGGAAGGTATATATTCCTTATATGGCTAGTATTTTATTGTATTGTATTATAATGACTAAGAAATCCGCAACAATCAGCTTCAACAAAACATTAGGATTAAGCTTTTTACGTCGAAAAGCTTGGCATTTACTGGAGCATCGTGTTATTATTGATTTAGTTTAGATATTTTCTTTATCTCTGTGTTCCTCAGCAGGTAAAAGAACTCTTAAGCTGAAAAGTGGCTGTTGATGAGTCCATATTGTCTTTATATATATAATCACGCTAGTTGAGCGAAGGTAAAGAAAACCTGTTGCCATTGGCTGAGAGAGAGAGAGAGAGAGAGAGAGAGAGAGAGAGAGAGAGAGAGAGAGAGAGAGAGAATCCGATCACCTCTATGGTGGGTCTCGCTTGATTTAGCCAGCAATTTACTTCTGTCTTGGCCAATTTCACTGCCCATATAGCAGCAGGCGTGTTAATCCCTCTCCTGGTCGCGGGAGTAATTGCTTTTACTCCCTGGGAAGACGTCGAGAGAGAGAGATAGCGGGAGGGAGAGACGGAGGAACTGCTGTGTTTCTCAGTTGAGGCAAATCGACTTCTTTAGAATTTCTTTTCGACGTTTTGGTGGACTCCGTTTTCTATGAACCATGCCTTCCATTTTCTGTTGAGGAGGCACTTTTACAAATGGTGCAGCGATATCAATTATTTCGACTTGCTGTCTTTTCTAGGGACTTTTTCAGTGAAAATAGTAGTGATTTATTTGTAACATATTTTTTTATTTCAAGTAATTCCGCAAACCATCAGCTTTTGACATTATAAGAAGAGTATGTAGAAATCTTTTTACAAACCTTATCTTGAAGAAAAGCCTCTCTCTCTCTCTCTCTCTCTCTCTCTCTCTCTCTCTCTCTCTCTCTCTCTCTCTCTCTCTCTCTCTCCCAGAATATCTAATCTGCATCTCTCTCTACATACCACTAGTTGGTTGAAGCTTCATAACCTGCTTTTAATTGTTTTGTGTTTTCATTTCCACTTTATCATAGTTTTTTCTTGTCGCTTTTAGCATTTCATTTCTTCAGTTCCACAGTGATATCCTCTGACGTATCCCATAATTTTACTGTATTACAAATATCAGTAAATGTTATAGTACCATAAATGCCTTTGAGGAATGTTTGGCATATTTTTGTTGTCTCTTAAGCCAATACGAACGAAGAACCCAACATAAAACGCAAACCGGAATTGTAATGGAGGGTAAAGTCTCTCTCTCTCTCTCTCTCTCTCTCTCTCTCTCTCTCTCATACGACCACAACCAATCATATCGTAAACTGACCACCTACACGGGTATCCCATAAGGAAGCGAAATAAGCAGTCGACAAAGAACTCCGCAGTGAAAAATACGCCGACGTCTATAAATAAGTGACCGTGACTTAGCGTGGGGCAGCATAGATGAGCCAACCGTCCCTAGTGACTAGGCCGTAGTAGCAGGCAGCATAGAATGTGAGCACAGTCCCTCGGCGCAATGGAAGCAGAGAGGCGCTGAATCAAGATGCAAGGGCCTGGCCAACCGGAGTCACGAGACAAGCACAACATTCATGCGACTCGTGGGCAGAGTTGAGAAGAAGAAGAAAGCGTGAGGAAAGCTAAGGAGAGGTTGTGACTCGAGGTTTTTAAGCTGGTTTAGAGTAGTGGACAGACCTCAAGAAGGAGACGAAGAAGAAGAAATAGCCAAAAGAATTATGTGTAGCGTGAGAGAATGACTAGCAGACATAACTCAAGAAGAAGAAGGAGAAGAAGAAAGAAGTGGATATAAACAAAGGAATTGTGGGTATCGCAAGAGAGATATGGATAAATTCTCAATCTGAGTATCTACTATTTCGGATGACGTGGGAATGAAACCAGAAAATATTTATAAAACAAATTAGAAAGTTCCAAGCAAATAGTGGTATAGAAAGTAACAGATAGACAAACAGAGAGAGAGAGAAGAGAGAGAGAGAGAGAGAGAGAGAGAGAGAGAGAGGGGGGGGGGTGGGTTCATCCGTATAATAATAATTGATCGACGGATGACACCATCAACAGTTTGTTTCGTCACGTATTGGGAGACTATACAAATGAACTCTCTCTTTAATTTTTATATGGTTCCTATGTGTACAATAATTCTTGAGATACGAAGCCCTCCTAATTAAAAGCTAATACCTGAGTAAATTTGATCTTTAAAATCCAGCGGATGAAATGGGCAATTATCAGTTAGTTGCCAATCGTAGTGGCATCATAAATCAAGTTCATGTATTCATGAGATAGATGCCGAGACGAGAGTCAACTAATCCAATAGATCAGAAGATAGAAATCCAATATATTCGGAAAAAAAACAATTATAGCAAATTGACTAAAATCTCTCTGTGACCAAGATGGTGTCTGTTAACGCATAATTTATCATATGTCTTCGCTTTCGTCTGCTTTCAAGTTTTTTGCAATGAAGTAGTTCTGTCACAGAGTGACCACTCATTGCATTAGTCATATTCGCGACTATTCAGAAAATTGATATATAGATGGCCTTATCTTGGAGTATGCGCAAAAAAAAAAAAAAAAAAAAAAAAAAAAAAAAAAAAAAAAAAAAAAAAATGCAACGGGACCCTTCCTGTTCAACTGAAACAAGCGAAAAAGCTTTAGGCTTAAAACTTTGAGAGAGAGAAAGGCCATTTCTCGGAGCCTTTACGCTGAGCGCCCTGCCAGGTAGGGAGACGCTTTCAGATTAGGCTGACAGGAAAGTTCCCGCCCACGAAAGCGTTTTGCCGTTTTCCTCCACGCCGTTGGACTTTTGAACAGCCTCCCTTCAGAGGATGTCATGCAATTGGATCTTCTTCAGAAGTTCAAGCGAAGATGCAATGCATTACTGCCCTATTACAATTCTATGTATTTTAATAATTTACTTGCCTTCTTGTGCTATGTATCAATTCAGTTTATTTTTTATTTTTTCATTAATAAAGAAGATCTCTTCCTTTTGTCTTTTCCTTTACTTCCTCTGACTTCTTTCTAATGAACCCACATTCTTTGGAACTTGAATTTAGGTCCCTGGCCCTCTTATTAGTCTTGTTTTGTATGAATAAGGTCCATCTTCTGGATAATAATGATAGTCATAAGAGAGCAATTTTGTCCAAGCACACACCTCTACAATTTTGCTGTTTCATTTCTGTAAAATATATTAGATCGTAAAACTGGAAGTGATGTACTAGATTATATATAATCGTTCTAACTCACATTTATAATAGTCTGTTCTTTCTTTTTCTGGGATCGTGTGTGTGTGTGAGTGAAAGAGAGAGAAGAGAGAGAGAGAGAGAGAGAGAGAGAGAGAGAGAATTTGGCTACATGTACTCTTGATATTTCCTTGGACCAACAGTTTTTCATCTTAACAAACAAACTTACATGCATATTGCAGAGAGGAAAAGACTAATTTCATTCACGTCCACGCTGCTGTTAAGTAAGGAGTCAATATGGTGACGAGGATCTTGCCAAACAAAGATATTTGCACTGAATCGGTCAAGAAGCTGTGGCCTCATCTCGAGAGCAAACTGGAGACCCAGGAGTATTTGCGAAGCTCAGTCAACAGGAGGTCACAGTCATTCATTGACACTGTCTGTTTACGCTACTTTAACAGAGATACATAAAAGAGCACATTGTTTTTTCTTTTCTGAAAGAGGAAATTATTTTAAAAGAAAGAATTTTTTTTTTTAAATTCTTGTCTCTAAAAATAAATAAATGAAAAAATGAAAATCACAATAGCTGTTCTTGACAACGGGTTCATCTTCTGAATAATATTTTTTTTTTTCGGTGAATGTTACTGAAAACATTTGCATTTTGCGTTTTAGATGGAATACAAATAAATACAATTTTTTTTTAAGATTCCAATATTGTCCCAAATTTGTATTCCAAAAGGATGTTTGGAATCAGAACTTCAGGTATTAAAAAAATTTCTGTAAAGTTGTCACAAATCTGGCTTCCATTCGTTAGCTATGTAGGGAGTAAGTTCCTTTTACTAGAGGTAGCATTCTCAACATTATGAGAATCTAGTTAACGCTGCATTTTGATCATGAGAATTAACAAGAAAAATCATTTATAAGCTGTTCAAAACCAGTCAAAAATCATCCATTGGTATTGATCACATTTCCTGAAAGAATAACAATGCATTCTCAGTATTAGAATAAAGAAGGAAGACCTTTCATAAACTCTTCAAAACCACTGCCATTTATCACATTTCTCGGAAGAAAGAGAAAATGAAGACCAATAAGATGTGAGGAAATATAAAGTCTCCAAATTTCCAGGCAATCTGTGGTCCTTTCGTTAAAGGCTCACAAGGCACCCGTCGTGGGACAGAAGAAGCTGGTGGTTTTCTTAGCTTTTTTCCCAAAACTGGAGGTCAGTCCTTCAAACATTTATTGTTGTATTTTCTTGGTCGTGACTTGTCTTTGGCTGAATTTTATTCTGATTCTCCACAGGTTTAATTCGTTATGTGGAATAGTTTGCCTGGTGCAGTGGTGGAGTCTTCTCACCTCCAGATACTGAGCGATGAGCAGATTCATTCCCGTTCTCTGTTGGAGTCTCCTGAATTTCAGGTGTATCGGTTTTATTCTCCATTTCCTCACATTTACTTATTTATCATCTTTTCTTATAATTGCTTGCCTCTCTCTCTCTCTCTCTCTCTCTCTCTCTCTCTCTCTCTCTCTCTCTCTCTCTCTCTGTGGAGCTCTCTTGGGTTTGTTATAGTCTGTTGTTTCTTCTGTCCATAAGGGTTTTCAGATGAAGACTTATAGAAAGAAAAAAAGAAAGCTAGATAGACTGGTCTGACAAAAAATACCGCGAGTCCTTAAACTGGGACTTTGGTCAAAAGGCCTAGAAACTTCAGGAAAAATGCTAGTAAAATCAGCAACGTCCTTCACCAGGACGACCAAATAAAAAGAGTTAGTAGTTAAGGAAATCAATAATTCCATCTCGCTTAAGAAAATGCACACCAATAGTCAGAGAAAAAAATGAGATTGTAAGTAATTTACAAGTATGCGTAGCTTTGTTCTCACAATTCATCGTTAGAACAAATAGTAGTGGAATGATAGTTGATAGACGCTAATGTTATCCTTTCAATTTATCATTTAAAAAACACTAGCGGAATATTAGTTAATTAGTAAAGTATTATCCTTTCACCAGAATACACCTTCTAGTGGAGTAGTAGTTGATTAGATTAGTTATCTATTAAATGTATTTTTAAAAAATATTAGTGGCATATTTGTTTATTAGACAATTGTTATCCCGTCATCGGAACAGGCTGTCTAAGAACATACATGAAAAATAAACGCCATTTAGATCAGACATCTTCCATCTCATGTCTCTCGTTCATTGTCAGATTATTCTCTTATTATTATCCGTTTTATGTATCCATTTTCTTGACAAATTCTTCGATTTTCTAACATGTAATCGAAGTGTTCTTATGTACTCTAAATAGAAAAAATATGAAATAAATAAGACAAAAATGGAAAAAAACCTTAGACAAAGCACCAGGAAATCCACATTGTAGGAAACGTTCTGGCAGTGGTCTCGAAAACCCGTGGGAAAAGGTGGCTGGAGATTTTTGGTGATTGAGGTAAAGAAAGAAGGAAATAAATAAAGTATTAGGTTTTGTGGGTCTCTCAGATTCGTATGATATTTTTGGAAGGGAAAATAAAAAGGACAGGTTCTGTGTAACGTAAGTTTGAAGACGATGTATAAAAAATGCTTTGAAAATATAAACTTAAAAGCTTGAGAGGTAAAAGTGAATTTTACAGAGGATAAAAAGTAAGAGGAAATGTTTTAAAAAGTCCTTCAATTTTATTTTGTCTTTATTTCACAGTCTAACTCTCTTGGTGTCTGCACTATTCATTGTATAGTAGCCTAGTAAAAAAGAATGTTCATTAAGTAAAGAAATAAATACCAGAATTTATATAAAAAATCTGGAAATTCTTCAAGAATTGCAAAACAAGAATGAGTACTCATTAGTGTTTAGTACTAGGGTTGTGATGGTAATTGCTTCATAGCAAAGAAAGAATAAAGGAAAGGAAAACGTATTTACGAGAAGTTCGGCAGTAAGGAGGCATTAGCGCATTGTGTTGGAGGTGCCTGCTCTCATGATGGTTCTAGAATCGGCAGGAATGTTGTGGAACTCGTCAGGCGCCGACGTGACGTGAGAAACGCCGCGATTTCTGATGCAATATCTCATCTAGATTCATCTAAGAAGTTCCGGTAATCTCAGGAGTCTGTGACGCTCGCCGTAGGCCCTGCCCCCAGGATGCCATATAAATACGACGGACGAAGTAGGAGAAAGAGAGATCATCAGTTATTCACAGAGAGATATCCTCAGTAAGAGCCACAGATCAGATTATCGGTGAGAGATCAGCAGCAGCAGAGATCATCCGAGAGAGATAAGAGAAAAAGGGACCGACGAAGGATCAGAAGAAAAGTTTTTCGAGAGTTGGTTGAATTTTGGTCAAGCCATCTTCAGGAGTGGACGACCGAGTTATTTCGACGTTGGGGGAGACTTCAGAGAAGAGACGTTCTGCTAGAGGTTTTGGGAAGTTCCTGCCCATCATGTATCAAGAGTAGACATTATTTTCTGCAATACGGAGTCAAGAAGACGTCGGCAATCGCAGTTCTCCTTTTGTGAAGCCATCGTTTCGAGTTGCCAAACCGGCCAGCAAGTACTTCCATTCCCTCACTGTTCCCCCAGTCCATGCAGTGTAAGATTCTATTTTTTTATGTAAATAGGAGATACCATTCTGCATTTACCTTTGTTAGTACGCTTGTAAATAAACCTTTGTTGTGTTAGTGTTTCTTTCTATATTCGTATCCCCAGTTTCAACTGTTGGTGTTGAAAATTTTTTTGTTTTTGTTTATTTCATATCGAACCTGAAGCGGACCTCTCTCTCAGAGGCCGTAACCAGAGTCAAATTAGGAAAATAATCACCTTCTTTTGGTTTTTGTAGTAATCAAAATAATAATGAAAGTAATATCTGAGAAAAGGCAGAACCATTGCCTTAACTTCACAAAAGGAGTGCAATTAATTCAAACCTGGTTCATGTTGAAGGTCTGAATATACTATTTTAGATGCCCAAAAAATCGAAATTCAAAAATGTTTAGTTTGGAGTTTCGATCAGATTTTAGACAACAAAAATGAAAATCTGTTTATTTGAGTAAGTCAGTGAGATCAATTGAATCATTCATACCTGTAGATGTTAGTTGGTTGTGAAAACGACAGGAATAAGTTTCGTTTTCGTGTTTATTTACAAATGGCAACAAAATTACGAGTTTACGTTTCCTCAGAAGAACTTGATATGATCTGACTCGCATCCATGGAATGTAAACTTGTCATGTAAATGAAAATGAGCCTTAAATTGGCGACACAAATTAAGATTTTACGGTTCTGCCTTTTGGGGAAATCAGCCACTGAAGGCTACTTCGTAGAGACTGCCATCCTCTGGTCATTGAAAAATTCCTCAAGAAAACTGAGATTCACCGGGAAATTAAAGAGAAATGGCTATTGAGCCTTTATTTTCTTCATATATTTTAGACAGGAGCATTTTAAGCAGCCGTGATTGTAAACTGCTTCTGTCAGCTGACACGTGACACAACTGTTAGAATATAAAGATACTCTCTCATGTGAATTTGACAGCAACAACATTCAGTTTTATGGTACATAAATTGCCTACGAGCATCCGACATTTGATCCGATTTCCATTGTTTTTATTGTATATTGACAGTTTAAGTCTGATTTTCATTGTCACTCTGCAGTTATGTCACTGCACATATGAAAGTAGTTACTTCGTCACTCGAGAAACATATTAAACTCCATTTCAAATAATTTCAGATCCATTCTTCAAACTTTCAAGAAATATGTGGCACGAAAAATGACACTATGCGGAGCCTCCCTTGTGGCCGAAGTCGCTGGTCAACCACAGCGTATTTCACCTGACGCCCAGGGAAGTCGCCCATTGTTCCTGGAGACGTATTAGACGCCCACCCAATCTGTTCACCACGTTCATGGGGCGCCTAATGTTTATAGGCTGAGCGGCGAACCAACCAATCAGCGCTCGGAATGTCCAGTATTCGCTGGAGCTCACGGTTTTGAGGAAGTTTATCGTTATTATCGTGGGTTTTGGTAATAATCTAGCGATAGTAGCATCACCATAATGATCTTAGACGACGTGGTAGATTCTGTGGAAGTGTTCATTGTTGACGGGATGGTGTGGAAATTAGCAGCAGCAAAAAAAAAAAAAAAAAAAAAAAAAAAAAAAAAAAAAAAAACGAAAGCTTTGGGGTCGGTGGCTTCTGTAAACATGCCACGGACTGACAGTATCTGGAGTTTCACTTCAGCATCAGGCCAATGTGTAGCAAATACCTTGATTGGATGGATGCCATGTAGCCAGGTGGTGTATCTAAAATCTTAACAACATTTTAGGTCACATTAAATCAGTTACATTTCCAAATATGACAATAATTCAGTTACAATTACAAATATGACAATAATTCTCCCATCGGTTGTCGCCCTGTGAAGAAGGATACCAGCCTGCAGAACCTGTGAGCGGCTCACGAAAGCCCTTGTTGATGGCAGGCTGCCTGGAACAGCATTCCTCCACCTTGCACAAGAACGGAAGGCAACTACTAAACACGTACTTGAGGCTTCCAGTGGCTGGAAGAATGCTAAAATTAGTGAAGACAAATAGACCGACAGTGTAGCCTCGGACTTACTGCAGACCACGCCATGTCCTCGTCTTTCTTCTGTTAACTTGGCGTTCTACAAGTGCTGATTGTGGAGGCAGAGTCTTCTCAACATTACCAGCCTCCCCCGGCCCCCCAACCCGACATTGCTCCTTGTAAGTGGCCCCTGTCCGCATATGAATCAATGCAACTGACTAGAATGCACAACTATCTTCTCTACACAAGTGGCTACCCCATGCAGCAACAACTGAGTACTACTCTACACAACTCATCCACAAGACAAGATCTTCTCAGCTTTTGGTGAGTAAAGCCATTATCCATCAATATCATGCCTTTTGACTCACTGATGATTATTTGTTTGTGTGTCAACCACCATCATTCTCTTCCTCATCGGAATCATTATTCGCATATATTAGTTAGGATTATTATTAGTAGCATATTTCATGTTTTTATGTTTATGAAGTAGCTGCGACAGCATTGATTTTCTCGAATTTTTTAAAATGTGTTTTTCATTAATCACTTTGTCATCAGTCATTATTTACTTATTTGTTTAGATTGTTACCTATACATTCTATATGTCTGTTATTGTTTATTAAGTGTGTGACGATATTCGGTGTGTGACGATATTCGTCATCAATATTCTTGATTCACGGCTTAGTTATTATTATTATTATTTTTTCTCTATCACAGTCCTCTAATTCGACTGGGTGGTATTTATAGTGTGGGGTTCCGGGTTGCATCCTGCCTCCTTAGGAGTCCATCACTTTTCTTACTATGTGCGCCATTTCTAGCATCACACTCTAATTTTATTATTATTATTATTATTATTATTATTATTATTATTATTATTCATGCTCCGTTACATGTATACTGATGAGCATTGCTGTTTATAAAATACACGTCACCATTTTAAGATATTTTTTTTAAATTGCTCTTTTATGACTTGTGTGGAACAGTTGGTAGTGCTCTGGATTTTCTTTTGACAGACAGGGGTTCGATTCCGATGTGAGCCAGGAATTTATGTATGGGGAACACGTGCTCTTCATCTAATCATACAAATTGCTTTATCGAAAAACATGTTTTGCGAATCCATGAAAATCAGTTTATGCAATTCACGAAGCGGTCCCTTTTCGATTAGGGAACGCGCGGTTTTTGCCGGACCAGAATTAATGCTTATAGAAGCTGAAATCAAACAGCCAATACTGAAACCGCGGGAGTAACGAATATATGTAGCGGCAAAGCAAAATCAGAAAGGAATAACATTCTAAGTTGGAAATTGTATGAAAGAAAGTAACGTTGGCTTTTAAAGGGCCAAGTGCAACCTACTCATATATTTTCCCGGCAATTTTCATGCAACTAACCGCGGGCACCATTTACACTTTGTGTTCTTAAAAGAATATACTTGAAAATAGAGGCTGCTCAGTGCTTTTTCCCTGTCTTTCGTATTCCTTCGTTATGAGTGTTTAGTGTTTAGGAAAATTAAGCCACAACACACAACATCTGTTTCCACAACAAATTCAGTGTCGCGACTTCTCGTACATTTGTTTCATAAACGCAGACAACTGTCGATGTCTTCGTGATTTTACACATCACCTGTTGTAGTTACAGGTGTATTCACAGGAGTGCTGGGCAAAGACGGGTCCTTGACTGCAAATTGGAAAGGCTGATATTGGGAAAGATAGTTTTCGTGTGAATGCAGTTGAGAGAATTCGAATCGAAGTGAGCTGCTTTCATTTCCAGCGGTCAGTTTTAGGATTGATATAAATGTGACTGTATTAATAGTGAAGCATTTATTATTATTATTATTATTATTATTATTATTATTATTATTATTATTATTATTATTATTATTATTATTATTATTATTATTATTATTCAAAACATGAACCCTTTTTGTACGGAAACAAGCATATAAATGTAACTGTAATATTAGTGAAGTATTTATTATTATTATTATTATTATTATTATTATTATATTATTATTATTATATTATTATATTATTATTATTATTATTATTATTATTATTATTCATAAGAAACAAGCCGGCCACAGGGGCCAATGACTTGAAATTCAAACTTCCAGAGAATATGGCGTTCATAAGAAATGAGCAAGAGAAAGTAATGGGAGATACAAAAAGAGTAGATCACGTATTAAAAGTGAAAAATAAATGAACAAATTAATTAATAAATCGATAAAAATGACCTTGATATAATTGATCTGCATAGGTTAGTTCATATATCAGTCAATACTCGCCGTAGAGTGATAGTGCAGTCGTTGTGCCTCACGTGGTGTACTGTAGGCATTACTTAAGGCTCTTTGGACCGTGCCTTCGGCCCTTATCTGCCACCCCTTTCATTCCTCTTACTGTACCTCCGTTCATATTCTCTCTCTTCCTTCTCATTTTCCACCCTCCTGTTATGTTTCGGACCCTCTTCTTTCAGTTTCCCTTGTAGGTTCGAATGACCTCATAGGTCCCAGCAATTTGCGTTTATCCTAAATTCCATATTCCAATTCCAGTTCTTAACTCGAATAGATTCCTTATATACTGTTTTTGTTGCCAGTGCATCACAAGACTTCGGAAAATAATCCAGGTTACTGCAACCAAAAAGAGCTACGGCGACGCCCCTGAGGACAGTCGAAGCCCTGAAGGTCAATGAAGGAAGGAAGGAACCCGAAATGATCTTGAGCCTCAGTTGAGATCAATCGGCCAATTGGACTTTGCAACTTTGCAATGACCAACTTCAGTTGGGGAACAAGTGGAGGTGATTCGGATAGTTGCCGCAACGGTTACCTCTCCTCTCTCTCTCTCTCTCTATCGAGAGAGAGAGAGAGAGAGTGAGAGAGTTCTGGGAACGACGCTTAACTAGTTTCTTTACTTATGAGAGAGAGAGAGAGAGAAATTGGGATCTTTTCAAAGGGTGATCATGTTCTCTCCTCTCTCTCTCTCTCTCTCTCTCTCTCTCTCTCTCTCTCTCAGATACACTGTCGGTCTTTTCAAAAGTTGGTAATGCTCTCTCTCTCTCTCTCTCTCTCTCTCTCTCTCTCTCTCTCTCTCTCTATCTCTCTTCTGGAACAAATCTAAGAAAACATCTTGAAAATAATTGAAAGAAGTTCCAAATAAAATCCAAGTGGTCAAGAGACTCATAAAGAAAATATACATAAACCAACATATTCCGACAAAGAAATGAATAAGGTGAATCATTGTGAATATCATTGATACTACATATGAGGCAATAAAGCAGCATACCTACGAAGAAAATAAATTACGATATGACAAACAGAAAAGCAAATCCCGAAGAGGCTCTACCCAGACTATAACAATGACGAAAGAGGGAAAAAAATAGACAAGAAAGACAAAATCTGCAACCTTTGAAAAGAGGGAGAATTGCAGATTTGGAGAAAGATGTTACTACAAACATCCTAAGATATGTCAAAACTATGAAATATATGGTAAATGTGCATACTTAGATGGATATGGGGATGATTGCAGAGATCTGCATCCAAAAATATGTAAAAACCTAAAAGAAGGAAAAGGATGTAAGTTCGACAAAAAATGCAAATATATGCACCTGTAGCCATGAATCATAATCAAATAAAATAACCAACCAAGTAATAAAATCCAAAATAAGAAAGAAACAAATAAAGAGAGAAATCAAGAATATCAGGTAAAAGAGAAAAGCAAACCACCAATGAGATATGCAGAGGTGTCAGCAAAAAATTTCAAAGCATCAGCTCCGAAATTCTAATCAAGAGATAATAACTGTATTTATTATGCAAGAAGGATATTGCAGAAACGGAGAAAATTGCAGATTCAGACACAAAATGAATAATATGATGAAGGAAGATCAAATATTATGGAAAAGTTGGATTTTTTAATGTCAGAATTTCTGGAAATGAAAAAAACAAAAAACATACCAGAACAGGAAAGAGACATGGGGAATCCTTTATTATACCAGTATTAAATGAAGGAGGAAAACACGAAACATAGTGATGATGCGCAGGTTTAGTTACGTAACCAAAAAGAAAAATAGAGTTACTTAGAAGAACTAACCCAAAATGAAAGAAAATGTATAATGATAAGTGAAACCTGATCCAAGAGACTGGAATGAGATCAAATAAAAGGGTTTCCAAACTTATAGATCAGATAGATGGAATCAATGGACCGCAAATAGGGAAATTTACACAAGGAAAAAATATATGAGAAATATAGTAACTCAGAATGTTGAACTAATAAAAGCGGTATGTTGACAAATAATAAAAGGGGTCTAAGATTGGATCTGAAAAATTGATGTGAATATAAAGCGGTAATTTTGATCTGAAAAATTGAGAAACATAGTTATATAGACCTCCTAATACTAAAGAGTTTGACTTAATAATTGAAAAATTGGATGATATATGTAGAAATCACAAGGACTGGACTATTCTCCTATCTGGTGACTTCAACTTTCCTTTCGTTAGAATGGAAAGAACGAATAGGAGATTGTGGTTGTACTTATAACATATAAAAAAGAGAGTAATAGTAGTGCAGAAGATAAGAGGCAATTTGAAAAGCTATTAGATATGCTACTAGAATACAACATTCAACAAATAAATCACCCTGCCAACAAGAAAGGAAAATACTTTAGACCTAGTATTTTGTGAACGAGATGAATTATGTTAAAGAAATAATAGTTTATAATGCGAGTATTTCAGACCATAATGTCATAGAATTAACAGTTCATTCCAAAGCAAGTGAAAATAGAGATAAGCAAGAAATGAAAAAGTGGGAAGGATATGGAAAATACAACTTCTACAGTAAAAATATAAAATGGTCAGAAATTAATGAAGAATTAAACAAAGATTGGGATAACATTTTCGTAAGTGATGACATAAGGGTAAATACGGAGATATTATATAAAATACTGGAGATAATAGTGGAAAAATATATACCGAAGAAGAAAAGTAAACATCATTCATGCATACCAAGAGACAGAAGGATCTTGTTCCAGAAAATCAGAAAGTGGAAAAAAGGTCTTGCAAAAGAAAAAAATGCATGGAAAGTTATAGAACTAAAAAGTAAGATAGAAAATGCAGAACAAAAGATTATACAATCAAAAGAAAATGAAAACGGGACTTGGAAGAAAAAAACCCTATTAAATATCAAAAGCAAAAAACCCCAAACTATATACTCATATGCGAAGAAGATGAATAAAAGAAGAATAGAAATAGGCCCTCTGAGAATTGAAGGGAGATTAACGAATGAAAAAAAGGAAATTGCAACATACTGGCAGAACGATATAAGAGAGAATCACCCCTAGAATAGATAATGAAGATAATGATATAGAAGTAAGGGATGAAAATAGTGAATATTTAGCTGACATAGATATTAATGAAGCTGATATTGTGCAGGCTATTAATGAAATTAAAAATGGAGGAGCTGCTGCAGGGCCTGATGGAATTCCTGCTATTTTGTTAAAGAAAAGTAGTTCATTCTATCGCAAAGCCACTTGCAATATTATTAAGACAAAGTGTAGATACAGGCAAGATATATGATGAGCACAAATTAGCATATATTACCCCTACTTTCAAAAGTGGATCAAGACTAGAGGCAAGTAATTATAGGCCTGTGAGTCTAACATCACATATTATGAAAGTGTATAGAGAGTAATGAAGAAAAATATTATGAAACATTTAATAAAAAATAATTTGTTTAATAAAGGACAACATGGTTTCGTACCCGGAAAAAGTACACAAACCCAACTGTTAGTCCACCGTGAAAACATATTCAAAAATATGAAAAGCGGAAATGAAACAGATGTTGTTTATTTAGACTTTGCAAAAGCTTTTGATAAAGTAGACCATAATATATTAGCGAAGAAAAATTAGAAAACACAGTATCGTGGATAAAGTAGGAAGATGGTTAAAAGAATTTTTACACAACAGAAAACAGATAGTTATTGCAAACGACGAGAAATCGGATGAAGCCAAGGTAATATCCGTGTGCCGCAAGGTACGGTGTTAGCTGCAATACTGTTTGTTATTATGATTGAAGACATAGACAATAATGTTAAGGATTCGTAGTGAGTAGTTCGCAGATGACACAAGAATAAGTAGAGAAATTACTTGTGATGAAGATAGGAACGCTCTACTAAGAGACCTTAACAAAGTATATGATTGGGCAGAGGTAAATAGGATGGTATTTAACTATGATAAATTTGAATCAATAAATTATGGAGACAGAGAAAGAAAGCTATCATATAAGGGACCTAATAATGAGACCATCACAAATAAGGAGCAGTTAAAGACCTTGGTGTGATGATGAATAGGAACATGTTATGCAATGATCAAATAGCAACTCTGTTGGCAAAATGTAAAGCAAAAATGGGAATGTTGTTACGGCACTTCAAAACAAGAAAAGCTGAACACATGATTATGCTTTATATATGTTCGTAGTTTACTTGAATATTGCAATATGATATGGTACCCACACTATCAAAAGGATATTGCACAAATAGAGAGTTGTACAAAGGTCCTTTACAGCAAGAATAGAAGAAGTTTAAGGACCTAGACTACTGGGAAAGACTACAATTCTTAAAATATATAGTCTAGAAAGGAGAAAGAGAACGCTACATGATAATTCAGGCATGGAAACAGATAGAAGGAATAGCAGAAAATATCATGGAACTAAAAAATATCAGAAAGAGCAAGCAGAGGTAGATTAATAGTGCCCAAAACTATACCAGGAAAAATAAGGAAAGCACACAGGACATTAATCCACTACGCACCAGCATCGATAATGCAGCGTCTATTCAATGCGTTGCAGCTCATCTGAGAGGAATATATCAGGAGTGAGCGTAGATGTGTTTAAGAATAAGCTCGACAAATATCTAAACTGCATCCCAGACCATCCAAGATTGGAAGATGCAAAATATACCGGAAGATGTACTAGCAACTCTCTGGTAGACATTAGAGGTGCCTCACACTGAGGGACATGGGCAACCCGAACAAGATGTAAGGTCTGTAAGGTAAGGTAAGGTAAGGTCTCTCTTCGAAGAACTAACCCAAATTGAAAAGAAAATAGATATAATGAATATAAGTGAAACCTGGTATTCCCAAGAGACTGGGAATGATGATCAAATAAAAGGGTTCCAAACTATAGATCTGATAGAAAAAAATAGGAATCAAGGGGGAACCGCAATATATGGGAAAGACAAAAAAACAAGGAAAAATATATGAGAAATATAGTAACTCAGAATGTGAACTAATAGCGGGTAGAATTTGAATCTGTGAAAAAATTAATGAACATAGTAATATATAGACCTCCTAATACTAAGAGTTTGACTTAATAATAGAAAAAATTGGATGATTATATATAGAAATCACAAGGAATGGACTATTCTCCTATCTGGAGACTTCAACTTTCCTTTCGTAGACTGGAAAGAACGAATAGGAGATTGTGTTTGTACTTATACATATAAAAAAGAGAGTAATAGTAGTGCAGAAGATAGGCAATTCGAAAAGCTATTAGATATGCTACTAGAATACAACATTCAATAAATAAATCGCCTCCTCTCCTGCCAACAAGAAAGGAAAATACTTTAGACCTAGTATTTGTGAACGAGATGAATTATGTAAAGAAATAATAGTTTATAATGCGAGTATTTCAGACCAAAATGACATAGAATTAACAGTCCATTCCAAAGCAAGTGAAAACAGAGATAAGCAAGAAATGAAAAAGTGGGAAGGATATGGAAAATACAACTTCTACAGTAAAAATATAAAATGGTCAGAAATAAATGAAAGAATTAAAACAAACATTGATGGGATAACATTTTCGTAAGTGATGACATAAGGGTAAATACGGAGATATTGTATAAAATATTAGAGGAAATAGTGGATAAATATAATACCGAAGAAGAAAAAGTAAACATCAGTCATGCATACCAAGAGATTAGAAGGATCTTGTTCCAGAAAATCAGAAAGTGGGGAAAAAAAAGGTCTTGCAAAAGAAGAAGAATATGCATGGAAAGTTATAGAACTAAAAAGTAAGATAGAAAATGCAGAACAAAAGATTATACAATCAAAAGAAATGAAAAACGGACTGCTGAAGAAAAACCCTAATAAATATCAAGCAAAACCCCAAACTATTATACTCTATACGCGAAAAAAGATGAATAAAAGAAGAATAGAAATAGGCCCTCTAAGAATTGAAGGGAGATTAACGAATGAAAAAAAGGAAAGTTTGTAACATATTGGCAGAACGATATAAGAGAGAATTCACCCCTAGAATAGATAATGAAGGAAAATGAAATAGAAGTAGTAAAGGGACGAACGAAATATGTGAATATTTAGCTGACATAGATATTAATAAAGAGTGATATTGTGCAGGCTATTAATGAAATAAAAATGGAGCTGCAGCAGGGCCTGATGGAGTTCCTGCTATTTTGTTAAAGAAAGTAGTTCATTTTCTATCGCAAAGACCACTTGCAATATTATTAAGACAAAGTGTTAGATACAGGCAAGAAGTTTATGATGAGCACAAATTAGCATATATTATACCCCTACTTTGAAAAGTGGATCAAGACTAGAGGCAAGTAATATTATAGGCCTGTGAGTCTAACATCACATTATTATGAAAGTGTATGAGAGGGTAATGAAAAAAAATATTATGAAACATTTAATAATAAAAAATAATTTGTTCAATATAGGACAACATGGCGTCTTTCGTACCCGGTAAAAGTACACAAACCCAACTGTTAGTCCACCGTGAGAACATATTCAAAAAATATTGAAAAGCGGAAACGGAAATGAAACAAATGTGGTTTATCTAGACTTTGCAAAAGCGTTTTTGACAAAAGGTAGTACCACCAATATATTAGCGAAGAAAATTAGACAACACAATAATAAGGGGGATAGATATGGATAAAGTAGGAAGATGGTTAAAAGAATTTTTTACACAACAGAAAGCAGATAGTTATTGCAAACGATGAGAAATCGGATGAAGCCAAGGTTAATATCCGGTGTGCCACAAGGTACGGTGTTAGCTGCAATACTGTTGTTATTAGGAGTGCAGACATAGACAGTAACTGTTAAGGATTCGGTAGTGAGTAGTTTCGCCCCGATAACACAAGAATAAGTAGAGAAAGTACTGATGATGAGATAGGAACGAATCTACAAAGAGACCTTAACAAAGTATATGATTGGGCAGAGGTAAATAGGATGGTATTTAACTCTGATAAATTTGAATCAATAAATTATGGAGACAGAGAAGGAAGCTATATGCATATAGGGGACCTAATAATAAGACAATCACAAATAAGGAAGCAGTTTAAAGAACCTTGGTGTGATGATGAATAGGAACATGTTATGCAATGACATCAAATAGCAATTCTATTGGCAAAATGTAAAGCAAAAATGGGAATGTTGTTACGGCACTCAAAACAAGAAAAGCTGAACACATGATTATGCTTTATAAAACATATGTTCGTAGTCACTTGAATATTGCAATATGATATGGTCCCACACTATCAAAAGGATATTGCACAAATAGAGAGTGTACAAAGGTCCTTTACAGCTAGAATAGAAGAAGGTAAGGACCTTGACTACTGGAAAGACTACAATCGTTAAAATTATATAGTCTAGAAAGGGAGAAAGAGAACGCTACATGATAATTCAGGAATGGAAAACAGATAGAAGGAATAGCAGAAAGCATCATGGAACTAAAAATATCAGAAAGAGCAAGCAGGGGTAGATTAATAGTGCCCAAAACTATACCAGGAAAAATAAGGAAAGCACACAGGACATTAATCCACTACGCACCAGCATCGATAATGCAGCGTCTATTCAATGCGTTGCCAGCTCATCTGAGGAATATATCAGGAGTGAGCGTAGATGTGTTTGAAGAATAAGCTCGACAAATATCTAAACTGCATCCAGACCATCCAAGATTGGAAGATGCAAAATATACCGGAAGATGTACTAGCAACTCTCTGGTAGACATAGAGGTGCCTCACATGAGGGACCTGGCGCAACCCGAACAAAATGTAAGGTCTGTAAGGTCTCTCCTCTCTCTCTCTCCTCTCTCTCTCTCTCTCTGAGACACTGCCTGTCTTTTAAAAAGTTGGTTAATGCTCTCTCAAAAGTGGTACTCCGCTAACTCTCCTCTCTCTCTCTCTCTCTCTCTCTCTCTCTTTTCTCTAACTCTCTCGACACTCTCGGTCTCAAAAGGTCGGTAATGCTCTCTCTCTCTCTCTCTCTCTCTTTCTATCTCTATCTCTCTCTCTCTCTCTCTCTCTCTCTCTCTCTCTCATTAATGATTTGTTACCAGAACGTGGGCATGTTATATGTTAAAATCAAAAAGAGAGAGAGCACGAAATGACTCCCACAATTGTATAACTTACGGCCTTTTGTGTCGCATGAATTTCCATTTGAAAAGTCATCGTCTGCGATTGTTGGTTTACTGCGGAAGTGTCACAGTTGTTCAGAATGAAATATTTAGGCGTTTTGCGGCGTTAATTTCCACCCAGAGATGAGGCTCTCTCTCTCTCTCTCTCTCTCTCTCCATCTCTCTCTCTCTCTCCCGGAAGTGGTCGATGCAACTCATTAGTGCCAGACAAGGGGCTGATATTAAGAGAGGACGTCATCAGGGCCCGGTGACAGTATCTAGATGGTTTCCAGAAAAATATTGATGGGAATTAACGTTTGATGTCGGTGGTTTTCTTAGCCCGATCTTCGGCTGTAGGCGGTTCATTCCCTTAGAGAAATATTTCATTTTGTTTTGTATCTTTTTTTTAAGGAAAATATTCAACCGCAGAAATTTCATTTCCTGATAGCAACTTCTTTTTTTATGTGTTCTTTTTATAAGAAACAATCAGCTGTAACAGATCGCTTCCTTGTAGGAGCTTTTATATATATTTATATATATATATATATATATATATATATATATATATATATATATATATATATATATATATATATATATTAAACAAAGAGACTTAATTTATTTATATTCACCAAATTTTGAATACCAATGGTAATGGTGTTATGCTTTATTCGCTGCTGGGTTTTGGCATTTCGACTGAAATTGGGGACAAAATCAGTGCTGATTTGAATTGAAACTTTTACGTATTTTTTTGTATCTTTCCTTTTTAAAGGAAAAACAAGATGCGAAGATTCCTAGAGACCTAATTTTAACGTTTTAAGGAGAGAGAGAGAGAGAGAGAGAGAGAGAGAGACGAGAGATGAGAGAGAGAGAGAGAGAGAGAGAGATTCTTATTTTTTTTATAATATGATGATATTTGTTCATTCATTTCTTTCATCTGATCAAAGAAAGCTGGAAGGCAAGACGTCAGCATAACATAAGCTACGACACTCCTACAACACTTTGCTGGGGAGAGTTTCCAACTCCCCCTGTGTTGAGGGAAAAGTAACAATAAAAGCAGTAACATAAAATTGTGCCATAAAAAGGTCGAGGCTACGATGCGTTGAAAACCAGCGTTCCTCCATTGAAGGAAAAAGATCCCTATTGGCGAGGGATCTCGGCCTTGCACAGGCCACCAGCCGTCCTCGCTAACGACTGTTTCATGCGGTTAGAGATATATATAACGGATAATATTTGTATAAAGGCTAAAGGTCTCCTCTGAAAGTGATATCTCTCTCTCTCTCTTTCTCTCTCTCTCTCTCTCTCTCTCTCTCTCTCTCTCTCTCTCTCTTTCTTTCGCTTATTTACTTTCCGTTGATATGCGAGAGATGTGGATATGCAAATTCCTTCCAACACAGCCAAACAAAGAAAATATATGTAGATTACTATACTGACATTTTCATAATATGCGCTTGACTTTTCTTCTTTGGTCGGTTAGTCGGGGGGCGGGGGGCGGCGGGGTGAGGAGAGAGTGAGTTGGGGGGGCGTCAATGAGGAAGAGGGAATAAGGAAAAATAAGGTTACTTCTTGTCATATTTTCTGTTCAATTTTATTCTCCCAGTTTGTTTTACGCTTTGCTTTTTCTCGTTTTATATTTGATCTCAATCTTATTTATCCTCATAGTTTCGTATAATAATAACCATCACCAAAGCCATTATCGTTATTTTTATAATTATCATTATCATTGTTGTACCTTTGTTTTCTCTTCACGTTCCTTCTGGTATGTCATCCACAAGTCTCGAAGGATTCCGAATATCACCACCTTATCCCCCCCCCCCCCCCCAAACCCCCCCCCCCCCCCCAAACCCAACCCACCCCACTCGCTACCAAACCGCTTTCAGTTACATGAAGACATTAGTCTGATGCTTTCAGAGGGAACTGGACACAAATGTTCCAATGCATCATGAGAGTTCTGCTTACTGCCTCGTATCTTTGTCCAGGACATGGATTGATGGATGGCGTTTACCTTTGGATTTCTGTCGAGAAACTTGCATTGTTTTCATTTCAGTTACTTGTTGATAACATTTCAGCTCCTTTGTGTATCAGTGCCCAGGGCATGTGTTACTTGGTGACGTTTATCATTATATTTCTGTCGAGAAAATTGCTTTGTTTTGGCTCCAGTTGCTTGTTGATATATCCTCATTTCAGTTGCCTCTTGGTCAGGAGATGCTGCTCTATTCAAGACCATTAGATTTCTTTCCAGTTACGTGCGTTATTTGGTTCAGTTTCTTGTTGATATAACTATTTTCTAGTGACCTCTTGGTCTAAGAGATTTCTTTTGTCTTCAAGGTCATTATATTTCTGTTCAGTTACGTGCTTTATTTTTGCTCGAGTTACTTGTCGATATATCTCTTTTTTTTTCAACTACCCCTTGCTGTAAGAGATACTTTTCTCTTCATGGTTTTATTTGTTGATGAATGGCGTCTTAAAGAATATTGACCGAGGTTAACCGAGTGTGAAGTGGACTGGGTAGTGTTAGTTTTTTTAGCCATTTCTTGGGGACAGTTTCTGTACTAAAAGTCTTGCAATTAGGTGTTATTTTTACTTCCATGGAATGTCGTTGATAAGTTGATATTATATTATTAATCACATAGGTAACCCGTGGGTGTGAAATATATGTTTTTTTGTGAAAACGATCATATATATATATATATATATATATATATAGTATATATATATATATACTATATATATATATATATATGTATATATATATATATATATATATATATATATTATATACTATAGATATATATATATATATATATAAAACTTGTGATGAAAAATTTTTAAGGATTAAAGTTTTGCTGATGTAGCTGATTTGTTTAACTGTTCTAAAAGTTATCAAATCAGCGTGAGGCTCCATATCTGACATTCCGTAGCCTGCATAATATAAAAATCTGCATTAAACGTTCGTCAGTGAAAAACAACAGTAAATGTCTGGTAAAGGGGAAAAGTATAAAGTTTATTGATGGAATATTTGGTTGCAGAAATTCAATTCCGTTCCTCTCATGCAATCTTCCGCATGAAGGCCATTTCGAAAATTCCTCAACAAATGCGTTCGATCCTAAAAGCTTCTTGAAGAGGGATTTTGATCTGTCGGATAAAATGCAAATCTCCCAGAGAGAGAGAGTGCTTTCATCTCTCTCTCTCTCTCTCTCTCTCTCTCTCTCTCTCTCTCTCTCTCTCTCTCTCAATTTTCCAATACAAACATGCAATACAATAAATACAGTGCTCCTCCTTTTGTTCTCCACTTCTCTTAGTCTCTAAACACACCTGACGGCAGAGAATACTTATGTTTATTCATTTTTATTTTATTTGTTTTATTTTATTTTGTTAATAAAGCCTCTACATCAACAATAAATGAAGGAGCATCTCTTTATATATTAGGTAATTCTTCATAATTCATCACACACCCATAGCCATAAATATATTCATCTATATATATATGTACATTATCTATATAGACCTATATAATGTAATGTCTGTGCCAATGAAGAGACCAGGTATAAGTGCAGTACATTTGCGTATGTGTGATCATTGCTATATCTCTTCAAAAAGATTATTCCCTTCACGTCCGTTAAAAATTTTTCGGGTTTTTGGGTTTCTTTTGGATACCAAATCATTTGGCAGAGGACATCCATACTTCATCGAGGGAATCGCTCATTTCTCCGAATCATTTCCCATACGTCGGCATTTCTCTCCTTTTAAATTCATGGCACCCTTCGGCTCCGCTTGCCTTAGTTTCAGCCTCTCTCGTTTATCATTTTCTATTTCGTTTCTGTCGAATTTCCCGTATTTTTGTTCCGGGTCAAAAAACAATATCCCAACTTTACGTTTCTGTGATTATTTGTTTCGCTAAAGATTTCTGTCCGCTCAGTCAATTAGTCTGAGTTCAACTTTTCCCTATAGGATGATGGTGTCGTCAGTGCGCCTCAACTGGTGAACTGCAAGCATTAATAAATGGTGTTTGCAGCGTCCCTGCATTGATTGGCAACTTGAATTGTGCGACCTTTGAGATTCGAGCTGAAAGCATTCATTTATCCTCAATTCTTACTCATTCTTCATTCATTTGGGTTCTTCATTTTTCACTGATATCTCGGTATTCATTTACCAACAGATATTTTCATTCAGACATTTTCTGCTGAATTATATATTGCGTGGGTGATCAGTAGTGAAGTACATAAAACGCTCTTCCAATAATATCATATATGTTAAATTACGGTAAAAAAAAAAAAATCTTAATGGTACTCGTATGTTAAGCCATTTATATTTTCTCGTTTTATAACGGTGCAAACTCAGTACAAAAATAAGTGAAAATTACACACACACACATTATACATATACGTATGTATGCATGTATGTATGTATGTATGCTAGATAAACGGAAACATAGGGTATCCAACGTATATAACTGGTGTTGCCATGCCCGCCAACCCCAATTTGACCCTTCCCTCGTCCAGAGGATTACTTGTACCCAGATCTAGTCCGCTATTTATAACGAAGCTCTGAAGACAGCTCTGCCTCATGGAATGGATGACCTCTGGAAAAGCGAATTGAACTTCATCTCCACATCCTTCAGAACAAGTTGATGTAGCATCAAACTGATTTAAAAAAACGTCTATAGTTGACATAAACCGCATTTCATAGCTAATTAGTCCACCTCAGAAACCTATACTTTTGTTCGAGTGTCTCCTCACTAAGAAGAGACCTCTTCACGCCATCCTCCACAACCACTCGGCTGGATAATGGGATGATTAATCACCTTTCCTTTGGCGAACTGATTCTCAAAAGGCTTCGAAGCTCCTTAGCAATTATAATACATCATTCACACCACAGTTTAATGGTTGAAGATTAAGTTGAGGCCATCTCCTTCAATCGATGGACGAGGAACAAGGCCTCTTAAGCTCTCTTGAGAGCGTCCAATTATGACCTTCATTCAAGATGCCGAGGTTCCCAGTTAACGAGTCAATGAGTTTGTTGAGCCCTACTTCAAACATACCATTAAGGAGATAATTACACGAATAACGCCTTGGTGGTCGATTAGGGATATGAAATGTAGGGGGGAAATGAAATTGTTAATTAAATTAAAAGAAAATCGAATTGAACAGAGAAATGACGACATCTAGGTTTGGAGGTGACCTAATCCATGTTGATCAAGAGAAAATCATGATCG
>NC_087211.1:5780436-5800892 GCF_015104395.2 Macrobrachium nipponense | reverse complement strand
CGATCATGATTTTCCTCTTGATCAACATCGATTAGGTCACCTCCAAACCTAGATGTCGTCATTTCTCGTTCATTTCGATTTTCTTTTAATTTACAATTTCATTTCCCCCTACATTTCATATCCCTAATCGACCACCAGGCGTTATTCGTGTTAATTTATCTCCTTAATGGTATGTTTGAAGTAGGGCTCAACAAACTCATTGACGCGTTAGTGGGAACCTCGGCATCTTGAATGAAGGTCATAATTGGACGCTCTCAAGAGAGCTTAAGAGGCCTCGTTCCTCGTCCATCGATTGAAGGAGATGGTCTCAACTTAATCTTCAACCATTAAACTGTGGTGTGAATGATGTATTATAATTGCTAAGGACCTTCGAAGCCTTTTGAGAATCAGTTCGCCAAAGGAAAGGCGATTAATCATCCCATTATCCAGCCGAGTGGTTGTGGAGGATGGCGTGAAGAGGTCTCTTCTTAGTGAGGAGACACTCGAACAAAAGTATAGGTTTCTGAGGTGGACTAATTAGCTATGAAATGCGGTTTATGTCAACTATAGACGTTTTTTAAATCAGTTTGATGCTACATCACTTGTTCTGAAGGATGTGGAGATGAAGTTCAATTCGCTTTTCCAGAGGTCATCCATTCCATGAGGCGGAGCTGTCTTCAGAGCTTCGTTATAAATAGCGGACTAGAACTGGGTACAAGTAATCCTCTGGACGAGGGAAGGGTCAAATTGGGGTTGGCGGGCATGGCAAAACAGTTATATACGTTGGATACCCTATGTTCCGTTTCTCTAGCGTTACACACATACACACACGCATACATACATACATACATGCATACATACGTATATGTATAATGTGTGTGTGTGTAATTTTCACTTATTTTTGTGCTGAGTTTGCACCGTTATAAAACGAGAAAATATAAATGGCTTAACATACGAGTACCATTAAGATTTTTTTTTTTTTACCGTAATTTAACATATATGATATTATTGGAAAAGCGTTTTATGTACTTCACTACTGATCACCCACGCAATATATAATTCAGCAGAAAATGTCTTTGAATGAAAATATCTGTTGGTAAATGAATACCGAGATATCAGTGAAAAATGAAGAACCCAAAATGAATGAAGAATGAGTAAGAATTGAGGAATAAGAATGCTTTCAGCTCGAATCTCAAAGGTCGCACAATTTCAAGTTGCCAATCAATGCAGGGACGCTGCAAACACCATTTATTAATGCTTGCAGTTCACCAGTTGAGGCGCACTGACGACACCATCATCCTATAGGGAAAAGTTGAACTCAGACTAATTGACTGAGCGGACAGAAATCTTTAGCGAAACAAATAATCACAGAAACGTAAAGTTGGGATATTGTTTTTTTACCCTGAACAAAAATATGGGAAATTCGACAGAAACGAAATAGAAAATGAGAAACGAGAGAGGCTGAAACTCAGGCAAGCGGAGCCAAAGGGTGCCATGAATTTGCAAAAGGAGAGAAATGCCGACGTATGGGAAATGATTCGGAGAAATGAGCGATTCCCTCGATGAAGTATGGATGTCCTCTGCCAAATGATTTGGTATCCAAAAAGAAAAACCCGAAAAATTTTTAACGGACGTGAAGGGAATAATCTTTTTGAAGAGATATAGCAATGATCACACATACGCAAATGTACTGCACTTATACCTGGTCTCTTCATTGGCACAGACATTATATAGGTCTATATAGATAATGTACACATATATATATGTATATATAGATGAATATATTTATGGCTATGGGTGTGTGATGAATTATGAAGAATTACCTAATATATAAAGAGATGCTCCTTCATTTATTGTTGATGTAGAGGCTTTATTAACAAAATAAAATAAAACAAAATAAAATAAAAATGAATAAACATAAGTATTTCTCCGTCAGGTGTATTTAGAGACTAAGAGAAGTGGAGAACAAAAGGAGACACTGTATTTATTGTGTATTGCATGTTTGTATTGGAAAATTGACAGAGAGAGTGAGTAATAATATAATAATAATAATAATTTATTTCCAATATTTACATTGGGTATTCATAAAATATTAAAGCTACAATTAGTTAAAATCATCTTACAAATAGTTAAAATATTTGTATTTTAGACATACAAAAGTTGTTTTAGGAATCAACAATTCGGCTAAAACTTTGTAATTAAAATAATTCATCAGTAACAAAAGGAATATCATAAAAATTAGAAAGCCATTTACTTAAAACATAGTGAGTAAAAATTACTCTTCCCGAATATTGAAGTACATTGTCATAGACCACATAAGTTGTGTTAAAAAAAAAAGTCATGTACAAATAGTATTAAAATAATACAGAGTAATCAAATAAGCATACTAGATTTATAGGGAAATCTTAATTTGTAAATAAAAGCCATCTTATCCATAAGTATTATCTAAAAATAATTGCCAACATCTATAAAAGTACAGTAGTGCCTTCAAAAGCACTTTTAATAAGACAATTAAGCATAACGTTCTTACATTATCGGAACCATTTAAAGTTAGTTTCTTTAAGTGTACATTAAAAGCAGCGAGAGAGGATTTTGTTTAATTGTGCCAGGTACTTTATTGTATAATGCTGGGCCTCGAATACTAAATTGGCGGGAGCCTATCTTTGTTTTCGCCCTTTCTACATACAGCATTTTCCTGCTGTCGAGTAGAAACCCCCATTAACTGCGTATACTGTGGAAAACTCAATATAACCATTCAGGAGTTTATTTTACGTATTGTTTTGAATACCCAAAATTACAGACATCTATGGTATATTTGTCTTTTATCTTTAACCATTCTAATTTTTGAGGTAAGGGGATATGTGGTCATGTTTTTTTACCATTACCAACAGCCACTCGGGCGGCAAAGTTTTGAAGTTTTTGAACCTTTTCATTTGTGTAGGGCCAGTTACTCCCCAAATTCTTAAACAGTAGTTGATTATACTCATAGCCAGACGACTGAACAACTATTTTACGCGTAGAAGAATCAAATGAGTCTTTTACTCTATTTAAATAATTAAAGTACCCATCACTTTCTTATAAATTTCATCTATATGCGTTTTTCAAACGTCATATATCTGTCAAAATAGACCCCTAGATTTTTTACAGCTTTCATGGGTTTAATCATATTTCCATTAAAATCTATTTGCACATTGTCTCCAATTTCTGATATATATTGTCGGGAACCTATTAAAATTAATTGTGTTTTTTTCTCATTAAGAAGCAAACCATTAGTTAAGAAGTAGTATTTGGCCTTCTTTAATATGTATTCTGACCTATGAATTAGTTCGTCTATTTCATTTACAAATCCTTCAATTAAGATCTGGGTTTCGTCGGCATATTGGATGACGAACAGTCGGGTAGTGATTTTACCAGATCATTGACATAAAATTACAAAGAGTATTGGGCCAAGAATAGAGAGAGCCCTGGGGTACACCAAACTCTACAGTTTTTTGGGAAGACACAGTTTGACCCATTCTAACTGACTGGGATCTGTTATGTAGGTAACTCATAAACCAGAGGTGGATCCTATACTCAGTGATGTACATTTATCAAATAAAATAAAAATATTATGATTCACGCTGTCGAAGGCTTTTGAGAGGTCAAGTAAAAGGAGTAGTGAGACTTTCTTATTATCCATGTTATAATCTTATCTGATATTTTTAAATAGAGCCGTTTCAGTTGATAATTTTGGTCTGAAGCCGTGTTGACTTTGTGAGATTAGACCATTTGTCTCTAGAAACAAAATCAGTTAATTGAATAGCAATTATTTTTTCCAGAACCTTAGACAATACCGGTAGCAAAGATATAGGACGATAATTGGAGACGTCTTCCATATCACCACTCTTAAAAACAGGAATTACGTGGGGATTTTTCCATAACTCCGGATACTGTTTAGTGGCTATGGATGTATTAATTATAACTGTAAGGTAAAAATGCGATAATATATAAACCATCCCTAATGAAACGCAAACTAATCCCGTCAGATCCAAAGGCATTTGTGCTTTTAAGATTTTTTATAATTAAGATGACAGTATTACAATCAACAGGAGTAGGCTTAAAACTATCTAATTCTCTAACTGGAATATTACGTACTGTTTCAGTAGAGATATTACATTTCCTAATTAATCTTGGGTTTTTTCGAAAGTTTTTTTCCCGACCTCAGCGAAAAAAATCATTGAATTTTTCAGCCTTAGAGTGTACATCAGTTACTGCTGGCAATAGCATAGAGCTCCTATCTGTTTGTTGTCCATTAAATAGCATATTTTTTTTAGGTTTTCCAAGTAGCAGAAACATTGCCTTTAGCTTTCTGATATTCGCTTTTGTAATACTGCTTACGGCTTCCGCTAACTGAATTTACTCTCTTCTTCAGGTCTTTATGTTTTTCTCTCAGGGAGATGTTAAAAGTTTGATTTTTTAACTCACTTTTCAATCTGTCTCTTTCTTTCATGTCTCGCTTTATTTCATCTGTTATCCACGGCGCCTCAGGGGGACGAACGATTTCTTTCGTTACAACCTGAGCACAAATGTTTAGACACGATGTAAAGACTCGTCGTTTTAAAGTTCCAACTGGTTGTTTACATTGTCAGTATTTAAAATACCATTTAATATATTTACGTTATTCGTGAGGAGATCACAAAGAAAGTCTGGAGAATAATTTTGCAAACATCTAAAAGTTTTTAAAATAGGTTTCTTTTTTGGCTTACGAGAGAGAGAGAGAGAGAGAGAGAGAGAGAGAGAGAGAGAGAGAGAGAGAGAGAGAGAGAGATGAAAAGCACTCTCTCTCTCTGGGAGATTTGCATTTTATCCGATGGATCAAAAATCCCTCTTCAAGAAGCTTTGGGATCGAACGCATTTGTTGAGGAATTTTCAAAATGGCCTTGAATACGGAAGGGGTTGCAGTAGGACGGGATTGAAATTTCTGCACCAAATATTCCATTCCATCAATAAACTTTATACTTTTCCCCTTTACCAGACATTTAACGTTGTTGTTTTTCACTGACGAACGTCATTTATGCAGATTTTTATATCATGCAGGCTACGGAATGTCAGATATGGAGCCTCACGCTGATTTGATAACTTTTAGAACAGTTAAACAAATCAGCTACATCAGCAAAACTTTAATCCTTAAACATTTTTAATCACAATTTATATATATATATATATATATATATTATATATAATATATATATATATATATATATATATGATCGTTTTCACAAAAAACATATATTTCACACCCGCGGGTTACCTATGTGATTAATAATATAATATCAACTTATCAACGACATTCCATGGAAGTAAAAATAACACCTAATTGCAAGACTTTTAGTACAGAAACTGTCCCCAAGAAATGGCTAAAAACTGACATAAAAAAGCAGTCACTCCCAGTCACTTCACACTCGGCCAAACTCGGTCAATATTCTTTAAGACGCCATTCATCAACAAATAAAACCATGAAGAGAAAAGTATCTCTTACAGCAAGGGGTAGTTGAAAAAAAGAGATATATCGACAAGCAACTCGGGCAAAAATAAAGCACGTAACTGAACAGAAATACACTGGCTTTGAAGACAAAAGAAATCTCTTAGACCAAGAGGTCACTAGAAAATAGTTATATCAACAAGAAACTGAACCAAATAACGCACGTAACTCGAAAGAAATCTAATGGCCTTGAATAGAACAGCATCTCCTGACCAAGAGGCAACTGAAATGAGGATATATCAACAGGCAACTGGAGCCAAAACAAAGCAATTTTCTCGACAGAAATATAATGATAAACGTCACCAAGTAACACATGTCCTGGGCACTGATACACAAAGGAGCTGAAATGTTATCAACAAGTAACTGAAATGAAAACAATGCAAGTTTCTCGACAGAAATCCAAAGGTAAACGCCATCCATCAATCCATGTCCTGGACAAAGATACGAGGCAGTAAGCAGAACTCTCATGATGCATTGGAACATTTGTGTTCAGTTCCCTCTGAAAGCATCAGACTAATGTCTGCAATGTAACTGAAAGCGGTTTGGTAGCGAGTGGGTGGGTGGGTGGGGTTGGGGGGGGGGGGGGGCGGAAGGTGGTGATATTCGGAATCCTTCGAGACTTGTGGATGACATCCAGAAGGAACGTGAAGGAGAAAGCAAAGGTACAACAATGATAATGGTAATTATAAAAATAACGATAATGACTTTGGTGATGATTATTATTAAACGAAACTATGAGGATAAATAAGATTGAGATCAAATATAAAACGAGAAATAGCAAAGCGTAAAACAAACTGGGAGAATAAAAATTGAACAGAAAACAGGACAAGAAGTAACCTTATTTTTTCCTTATTATCCCCCTTCCTCATTGACGCCTCCCCCCCCCCACCCCCCCCCCCAAACTCATTCTCTCCTCACCCCGCCGCCCCCTGACTACCCCCCCAACCCCCCCCCCCCCCACAAAAGAAAAAAGTCATGCGCATATGAAAATGTCAGTATAATAATCTACATATATTTTCTTTGCTGTGTTGGAAGGAATTTGCATATCCACACTCTCGCATATCAACGGAAAGTAAATAAGAGAAAGAAGAGAGAGAGAGAGAGAGAGAGAGAGAGAGAGAGAGAGATATCACTTTCAGAGGAGACCTTTAGCCTTTATACAAATATTATCAGCTCTAACCATAAACAGTCGTTAGCGGAGGAAGGCTGGTGGCCTGTGCAAGGCCGAGATCCCTCGCCAATGGGATCTGTTTCCCCTTCAATGGAGGAACGCTGGTTTTCTACGCATCGTAGCCACGACCTTTTTATGGCACAATTTTATGTTACTGCTTTTATTGTTACTTTTCCCTCAACGCAGGGGGAGTGGAAACTCTCCCCAGCAAAGTGTTGTAGGAGTGTTGTAGCTATGTGTTGCGGATATCATTTAATAAAATATTGTTATGCTGACGTCTTGCCTTCCAGCTTTCTTTGATCAGATGAAAGAAATGAATGAACAAATATCATCACATTATAAAAAAAATAAGAATCTCTCTCTCTCTCTCTCTCTCTCTCTCTCTCTCTCTCTCTCTCTCTCCTTAATACGTTAAAAAAGGTCTCTAGGAATCTTCGCATCTTGTTTTTCCTTTAAAAAGGAAAGATACAAAAAAATAAATAAAAGTTTCAATTCAAAATCAGCAACTGATTTTGTCCCAATTTCAGTCGAAATGCCAAAACCCAGCAGCGAATAAAGTATAACATCATTACCATTGGTATTCAAAATTTGGTGAATAAAAATAAATTAAGTCTATTTGAACCTTCGTTTTTTTTTCTTTAAAAAGAAAAGATACAAAATATATATATATAAAAAAAAGCTCCTATAAGGAAGCGATCTGTTTACAGCTGAATTGTTTCTTATAAAAAGAACACATAAAAAAAAAGTTGCTATCAGGAAATGAAATTTCTGCGGTTGAATATTTTCCTTAAAAAAAAGATACAAAACAAAATGAAATATTTCTCTAAGGAAATGAACCGCCTACAGCCGAAGAGAGCTAAGAAAACCACCGACATCAACCATTAATTCCCATAAATATTTTTCTGGAAACCTCTAGATACTGACACCTGGCCCTGATGACGTCCTCTCCTAATATCAGCCCCTTGTCTGGCACTAATGAGTTGCATCGACCACTTCCGGGAGAGAGAGAGAGAGAGAGAGAGAGAGAGAGAGAGAGCCTCTCTCTGTGGAAAATTAACGCCGCAAACGCCTAAATATTTCATTCTGAACTGTGACACTTCCGCAGTAAACCAACACTCGCAGACGATGACTTTTCAAATGGAAATTCATGCGACACAAAAGGCCGTAAATTATAACAATTGTGGGAGTCATTTCGTGCTCTCTCTCTTTTTGATTTTACATATAACATGCCCACGTTCTGGTAACAAATTATTAATGAGAGAGAGAGAGAGAGAGAGAGAGAGAGAGAGCATTACCAACTTTTGAAAAGACCGACAGTGTCTGAGAGAGAGAGAGAGAGAGAGAGCATTACCAACTTCTTTTGAAAAGACAGGACAGTGTCTCAGAGAGAGAGAGAGAGAGAGAGAGAGACCTTACAGACCTTACAGACCTTACATTTTGTTCGGGTTGCCCCAGGTCCCTCAGTGTGAGGCACCTCTAATGTCTACCAGAGAGTTGCTAGTACATCTTCCGGTATATTTTGCATCTTCCAATCTTGGATGGTCTGGGATGCAGTTTAGATATTTGTCGAGCTTATTCTTAAACACATCTACGCTCACTCCTGATATATTCCTCAGATGAGCTGGCAACGCATTGAATAGACGCTGCATTATCGATGGTGGTGCGTAGTGGATTAATGTCCTGTGTGCTTTTCTTATTTTTCCTGGTACAGTTTTGGGCACTATTAATCTACCTTGCTTGCTCTTTCTGATATTTTAGCTCCATGATGTTTTCGGCTATTCCTTCTATCTGTTTCCATGACTGAATTATCATGTAGCGTTCTCTTCTCCTTTCTAGACTATATAATTTAAGGTTTGTAGTCTCTCCCAGTAGTCAAGGTCCCTAACTTCTTCTATTCTTGCTGTAAAGGACCTCTGTACACTTTCTATTTGTGCAAATCCTTTTGATAGTGTGGGTTTACCATACATATTGGAATATTCAAGTGGACTTACGAACATTTTGTTTTATAAAGCATTTTATAAAGCATAATCATGTGTTCAGGCTTTTCTTGTTTTGAAGTGCCATAACAAACATTCACATTTTTGCTTTACCTTTTGCCAATAGAATTGCTACTTGATCATTGCATAACATGTTCCTATTCATCACACACCAAGGTCTTTAACTGCTTCCTTATTGTGATTGTCTCATTATTAGGTCCCCTATATGCATATAGCTTTCCTTCTCTGTCTCCATAATTTATGATTCAATTTATCAGAGTTAAATACCATCCTATTTACCTCTGCCCAATCGTATACTTTGTTAAGGTCTCTTTGTAGAGCGTTCCTATCTTCATCACAAGTAATTTCTCTACATTCTTGTGTCATCGGCGAAAACTACTCACTACCGAGTCCTTAACATTACTGTCTATGTCTGCAACCATAATAACAAACAGTATTGCAGCTAATACCGTACTTTGTGGCCACACCGGAAAATACCCTTTTAGCTTCATCCGATTTCTCATCGTTTTGGGCAATACTATCTGTTTTTCTGTTTGTGTAAAAATTTTTTTAACCATCTTCCTACTTTATCCACTACTCTTCAAAGAACTCCCAATGACTCGGGATATTCACATTCAGCCTGCAGACAGGCGGGAGCGTAATTTTACTATAGACAATATTGAAGAAAGCCCCCCCACCCCCCCCCCCCCCCCCCCACCCCACCCCACCCCCACCCCCGCCGCCATATATACTGCGACAGCCTTAACATCGGCCGATATTGGTCGGAAGGGAAACGTGGGCTTTTAGGCTTCAGGCTTTCAGGCTCATTGCTTCCTATTCATCTCTTTGGTGGCCCCCCACGGGGTCTCTTGTGACAACAGAATAATTTGTCTTCTCTCATTTTCTTCTTTTTTTATAAACTTTTTTCGTATGTCTGGCCTTGTTCTTAGTATTTTTTTTATTTATTTATTTTTTGTTTTGACTCGTGCCTGATTTTTTGTTGTGAACACACTTATTCTGTTTTTCACTCAGGATTTCTTTGTCAATAATGAAGGCTTCACGGAATTCTATGAATAACTTTTTCGTTTTCATCTGAATAAAGGTTAATGTCCTGAAGAGGCCGGGTAGATATTCCCGAACTGCAACCAAGGACGGACCCTTCCCTGAAAAAAAGCGGGCCGCCATATCTTCAAAACCTAACCATAAAATCTTCTTGAAAATAATTTCATTGTTTCCCACACCCAAGTTTACTTAAACTAAGCGAACCTAAACTAACCTAACCTAACCTGACCTAGGGGCATGGCAAAACTAAACCAGTGCCGGTGCAATACTAGTATACATCTCTGGAACTTGCAGCCCGGGGTCGCCTTGACTGCTCCAAGAGCAAATGCAGAGTAATGCTCCAATTAAGCAGCTTAACTTTTTGATAGTCTGAAGTCTCGTGACTTCCAGGGACAGGTATTTATTTGTTGATTACAAGAAAAGCTCATGAAAAGGATTTTGTAACAGTAGAAGGAGAAGGACGGGTCTCACTCTTGTCTAGACACACGATACGAGAAGTTAAGTTGATCCAAAAAGATTTAACTACAGGTAAACTACATAGTGTAAATGACCCTCCCCCCTTAATATATTGTCAGCTAATGGCGCATTTGACTATAATGACGCAATTAAGTGAACGATAAAATTTGGAATATAAATTATTTGCCAGATAAACGTACATTTATCCCCTGTGATATCAATTTGCATAGGCCCGGAAATGATTCCTATAATTAATATTATTGCATAGTGAGTTGCATCGAATGTTCGGGATATTCGGATTAATGATATTCAAATGCAATGGAATTAATACTTATTATATCGCAAGTCAATTTAACAAATTGGGATTTTCGTCGAATAATATGATTAGTTAGGTTTCTAATGCTGTGGGTTGGTGATGGAATTAGTATCAGATGGGAAATGAAATTAATAACAGGTTGGTAATAGAATTAATATTAAGTGTTTATACAAAATGGCTCATTATATAGCTGTAAAAAGAAATGATTGAAATACAATGTTTACTTTGAAATACAATAGAACATTCAACTTCATTCAACTGGGAATTATTTAGGTACAAACAGTGCCCCTTTAGCCACACTAAACAAATTCAAGCAGATAGGGGCTTCACTTTTCGTTAATGCACTTACTCTTATCTAGCATCTCCTAACTTAGCAACTCTGTCAGTCCTCTCTCTTGACCCTCACAAGCATTTCTCTCTCTCTCTCTCTCTCTCCCCCTTTTTTTTTGAGACTAGGACCCCCCACCCCCTTTTTCTCACCAACCCTCAACAGTACCCATTTATGCCCACATACAGTCCCTGTCACCCGGATGACTTTCCAGCCTTATGCTGGGGTCACACATTCACGTATCACGACGGCGTATGCCCACGTATGTGGATCGTGGGCATCATCGCGGTGAAATGACCTTGAATAGCTGGTAAACAAACGACGGGCTAACGGACATAAAGCAGCAACCGTAAATTGCGCCGCAAATGTACGCGCAAAGAAAGCAAGGTCGGACGTCTACCTGAAACTTACGCCGATATTGTAATGTTCTATGTACGTCAACTTCACGTCAAGACCACGCCCACCGTTGTGGTGCCGTAGGGCACAAAAGGGCGGGCCTGTGAACAGAGCTTGCCGTTCCGTAAACAATCATTGTAACAGCTAATTTCTACGTTGTTTTCCATCAAATTAATCTGTTTTAGTTTTATGGTAACTTTTTTTATAGTAGCCATCTGTAATATATATAATATGTAATTAATGTAACATCACAAATAAATGAACATAGGATAAGTACTATATAAGACTAGCACTAGAATTTTCTTGCTTCGAATTTACCATTCAGACATACACTTAGACTTATAAAACTGTGACTATGGGCTATTATATTTAAGCGATATAGAATAACATCTAACAAATAACTTATCAAACATTCTTGGAAATAAATAGAAATTCTACCTATTCAAGATAATATTTTTAGATGTATATAGGAATTCCTCTCAGATGTTTACATTATTTGTTACACCATTATTGTAAGACTGCTATTCAGAAGAAATAATATCTTCGACGTCTTGGCTATCCTCCGTCAAGGGAACGGAGAGTTTCCGTGTCGCTGTCATCAGTCAGAATCTCATCCAACTCCGACTCCTGTAGGTGGAAGTTGACATTTTCCCTGTCCTGAATGTCTGCAGGAGTGGTTGTAGGAGTGGCTGTAGGAGTCTTTTCCGGGCCGAAAGAAGGTCCTGCAAGATGTGACGTTGATGGTCCCTTCCTTGGTCGTTTTAGGAGGTTCGGCATCTTGAGGGCGTTGTGGAGAGTGCTTGAAGGAAGTTGCTGGTCTCGGGAGACGGAAACAACAGCTGACCTGAGGGCGCCGACCTGACCTTTTATACCACGCTACAGCGCTGCCATATCGTACAGGGTTGTAAATGTGTGAATCGGTTTCGCCGTAGGCTACAGCGCAATTAGGAGGTCCGCGTGCTTCGCCGCGGAAAGAAAACAATGATGGCGAACGATGCTGGTGACCCTAGCGCTTACCCCGCAGCAGTCACCGTGGCTCCCACGTGCAATGCCTGGAGCTACGTCAGGTGACATTTGGCGCGACCACCCACGACTTGTTTTGAACATTTCAAAAACTGGAGTGGGTGGGCTACGGCGACCTAGTGGGCGGAGCTTAGCGCCCGGACGACCCGTCACCGTACGTGTACGATTTTACGTATGTTCTACGTTACATTTACGGTTTACTGACGTAAGCTGTTGCCAACTACCAATTTCTGCTCATGCGTGGGCGTGCGTGCGTTGATACGTGAATGTGTGACCTTAGCATTAACTTTGGATAATTCTCTATATATATATTATATATATATATATATATATATATATATATATATATATATATATATGTGTGTGTGTGTGTGTTGTGTGTGTGTGTGTGTCTGTGTCTGTGTGTGAGTGTGTGCTGTGTGTGTGTTGTGTTTGTAAAATACACGAAAGTACTTGGAACTGTCGTTTTCATTCTGAACTTTCCCAGTGGCTTTAGCTAATAAACACCGTCAAGTGACATGCTTGTTTTGCGATTTCTTGGTAATAATAATGCATTATACATACAAACAGTGGCCCAAATATATTATAATTAGTAAAGAAAACCCCCCAAAAAGTTCCAAAATTGATACCTCTTTGACAAACAAGGTGGATTTTTTCAGTGCTTTAGTTTCTGATTTTCTGAAAAACAACAGACGTGAGTCGCCAGTGACATCCGCAATGCGTTTCCATCAAAATCACACCTAAAACCACAGGACCTCGAAGGAGGTAGATTATCTAACCCTCCCCCCTCCCCCACCACCGGAAGAGGAGACACCATTCATCTGGTAATAATATTTTCAAGTCTATCTCCACGATGACAGGCTCGTTTTTTATAACTGACGATGGGCAAAAATCTTGATTTACTGAAGCCTTCGCTTGGAAAGTGCAACTGGAGGAAACATAAAACAAATTGATGTTTGTGGAGATGGACAGCCTCAAGAGTCATAATTCATTTGAGCACGTACATCACAGAAATGTGACTTAGGAGAGGTGAGTGTCGCCATGTCGCTGACATCTGAGACCAATGCTATCATATCTCTCCAAGACGGACTCTTCAAGAAGAGATTCTTAACCATTAAATGTTATTTATCTCTCTCCATTTGTCAAAGGTCTCTCTCTCCAGTCGTCCCTTCTACGCAGACTTTAAAAACTACGAGTATTGAAAGAATTTATTGGACAAGTTTTATTGCTCTTGGTTTAAAAAAACAGGGAATTATTGCTATTGACTACATACATCAATATTTTTCTTTTTCTCTTCTCGTGAATGAAATACACATATTCTTTCCTCCAAATGGCACGCAGAGATTTAGCAGCTTTCAGGAAACACAAAAGGGATGTTTTTTTAATTTACAACTGTATTGATAAACTGTCCAGAGTGTATACATACGCACAAATATATGAATATATATATATATATATATATATATATCTATATATATATATATATATATATATAGAGAGAGAGAGAGAGAGAGAGAGAGAGAGAGAGAGAGAGAGAGAGAGAGAGAGAGAGATACTTCATTTCTACTGTCACGTGTAACTCACTCTCTCTCTCTCTCTCTCTCTCTCTCTCTCTCTCTCTCTCTCTCTCTCTCTCTCTACATTTATATACAAATATGTATTTACTAGCTGGTTACCAGCCCTATGGGCGGGTCCCAGCTAGATTGGTCCGTGTAACCCAGAGCATAGTTTATGAAAAGAAAATAAATAAATCAAGCCACAATTGAATACAGTACCACGACCTGAATTGAGAGGAATGCAAATCTGACAAAACAAACAACATTATTGAAAATGAATATCAAAATGAAGCATCATAAACATATATGGAAAGAAAAATTTGTGTGTTTTTTTTTTTTTCAGAGAGATTCCAATTCACTGGAGAGCCTTTTGGTAGACTGTGTTCTTAGTTTTTCTCTCCAGTGACAAAATGAACAGGCGTTCCGGAGAGCCCACCCTTGAGCACGCCACATAAAAGCTGCTCGTGAGAAAAGCAAGGTTGCTTCAAGTTGATGCTAGCCACTCTGATAGAGACTGTCCTGGGCTTTATGATAGTCATGGCAAAAGCCAACTGACTGGGAACTGAAGGCGCTTGAAACTGAAATGGAAAAGAAAGAAAAGAGAAAGCTCCTTTCTCTGACTCTCTTTCTATCTCCAACCATCACTGTCTCTTTCACTCTTCTCACTAATACCAATTCTCTGTCTCTGTCTGTCTGTCTGTCTGTCTCTCTCTCACTTTTTCCATCTTTCTCCTACCTAACACCCCCTCAACTCTCTCTCTGTCTCTCTTCCTTCCCCTCTCGCTCCTTTCTCTTACTCTTTCTCTCTCTTTTCCTCTCCCTCTCGTTCCTTTCTTCCTTTCTCTTACTCTCCCTTTTTCTCTCCAACAATCACTGTCTCTTACCCTCTTTCTTCTCAGTAATACCAACTCTGTCTGTCTGTCTGTCTGTCTGTATGTCTGTCTGTCTTTTTTTCTCTTTCTTCTCCCTAACACCCCGTCTACTCTCTCTCACTTTCTCTCCCTCTCATTTTCTCTCTCTGTCAACACCCTTCTAAAACCACCCTCTTTGATGTCATTGATGTTTACCCTATAGTATTCTTTTCCAAATGATAAGTCATATGTATACAAAAATTTGTAAAGTAACTAAGTCTACGGGCATAGCCAGCCCCATTTCACGGGCAGAACCAGCTGTGTTTTCAGGGAATCCCTTCTCGCCTTTCAGGGGGGGGGGGGGGGGGGGGGGGGGGGGGGGGGGGGGGGGGGGAGGGGGGGGGGGGTTAGTGGGGGAAGGGGGGGGGGGGGGGGGGGGGGGGGGTAAATGAAATTTTGAGAGCCCGGGCCTCCCGAACGTAGGTCTCGACCTTCCCGGGGTGGAAACCCATCTCCGCAGGATCCACTTAGACAGGTCAGACGGACAGAGGCCCGTTTTACGCTCTCTCTGCGCAGTGACGTCAGCTGATCCACATCTCACCTGCCTGTGCCATCTCCCTCCCTCTCCTAACTGCTCCGTCTCCCTTCCTCTTGATTGATTTGGATATCCTAGATTAACTGACAGCATATTTATCATGTCTATATTAGATTTTTTTCCCACATGGAGACTGACTCCAAGCAGTTTAAAATACTTCCGTCATTGTAGTAAATTGAGAATAAAAGGACTCGGAGGGAGCACAGTTCACCTCTGTTTACTTCATCTGTCCACCTCTTTTCCTTGGTTACACATTCACTAGCTTTGTTACCTAAGTGAGGATATTTTACACAAAACTTCCTTGCAATATGCCCACCAATGTGTCTATGAGATTCTTCTTCTATAACCACATCAGTTGATTTACATCCATGTTCATCATCTTCAATCTCATCATCTACATCATTTTCAAGCTCACATCCAACATCCAAGTCTTTGAAACAGTTACTAGTAATGTAAAGTTCGACTGCTAGATTTCTTTCACAGAAAGTGTTACCTTTATTATTTGATTTCATCAGGCCATCACTTGTAGATAGACAGTCTAAATTATTAGTAGTTACGTTTCCTTTCTCCGATAGAAGAGCAACATCTTTTCCTAAGAGTAATCTCTTTAATATGAATTTCACAGTGAGAGCATTAGGGTGCTCATATGGCCCATGCATTTGTCGTATGCACCCAAATAAAAGTTCAAAATTATCTTGATTTAATTTTCTAGTCAAAATGTATTCTACACCGAAAGACTTACACAGCATATTGTGCAAGCCAATTAGTTAGTGAGAAGATGAGACTACACCTTTCTGAAGCATATATAGCCTTTTACGCTGTGAATCTTTTACTATCATTGTTGACATTACTACAGCCATTCTATGCAGAACCTTTATAAGAAGAATTTATTAGATCAAACCACTGATCCACCATGTTGATGAACTCAGCAGTTTCCTTCCAGTATGTATTCACCAACAGTCCCTATTCTCCAAGATATGAAATTGAACTAGAGCATGCATTTAATAAAAGTTGGGTTGCAAATTTAACTCGCTGTCGTTGATGACCAGATACATTCAAATGCATTTCACTAAGTTTGTATGCTAAACCATACTCGATCTTTGTCGCTGTTAATATTTCCCTGATACAGGTATTAGATATGAAACTACCATCCTTCAGGTAAAACCCAGAATCAACAAGATTATTCCTTATTAGTTTAATTAAATGTGGTACATCTGCAAACACATATACATCCCGATCAGCTACTGGGTTCTTAATATTAGTAGGCCCTAAATCATGGACTAGAGCAACAACAGGGTAACCTGCATGCTCAGCCTCTTCTACTAGCATTATTACGTTTTCATACATGTTTGCAACATCAAAACCATATATAGGGGCCAAGCTCGCGTCTTCACTCATTCCCGCTGACCTATCTAAGTGGGTCCTGCATCTCCGTTCCGAATCTCAGTCCCGTCAGACCGACGGCCCGGGCGCCCATACCAATCATACATACATACATACATACATACATACATACATACATACATACATACACACACTGCCAACTCTATAATAGATATCTAGTCATGTATATATATAGATAATATATATATATATATATATATATATATATATATAGATATATATACATAGATATATATCATATCTATATAGTATATATATATATATATATATATATATAGATATGTATAGTATCATATATTTATATTCTAATATATATTATATATATATATATATATATATATATATATATATATATATATATATATTTATATATATCTAAGTAGATTTAGGCAGGCAGGAACACACAGGGATTTGACATTTTGACATTTATTCCGACGTTTCCCTACCAAGATTATTAACAAGGTCATACAGAAATTACTCAGCAAAAAGTTTTCTAACAGCCCTTTGTATTTTAACGTTCCAAAGAAAAAATTCTACGCATCCTTCCCGTACATAAAATCTGACAACTTCCGTACAGGCTCTACTAAAATAATCAATGAACATTTTATAAGTATACTTGTCCCAGATGTGATATGGGAAATTATGTGGGATCCACGAAGCGTCTTCTTAGGGTACGAGTCGATTCCCATAGGGGGGTTAGTCATAGAACTGGATGTCGCCTATCCAACCCAGGTGCATCCAACATAAGAAATCATTCTTTGCAATGTAAAACTACCATCCAATACAAAGATTTCTCTATAATTGGACAGGTCAACAACCATAAAGAGCTATTTATTTTAGACATTGAAAATTAAACAACTTGTTCCTGTTTTAAAATACCCAGTCCTCGGCTGTTCAACTTTTTTTATCTTGACTTGTTGTGTTCTTAAAGCCCTCTGATTGTTTACTTTTCGTTTCTGCCTTTCAGTTTACTTTTGACTTTGCTCTGGCAGGTTAGCTCCACACCTTTAGTTATTTATTATTTTTATTATTCTTATTATATATTTTTTAATAAATCCTTGTAGGTTAATGCTCAATTCCATGTTTTTTTTTTGTAACTTGTGTTTTAACTTAACTTATTGTGTTTTAAATATGGTCTTTTAAATTGACTTTTAGATAACTATTCTTAATTTTATGATTTTTTAAAAGTTTTTAAAAATTATTTTATTTACATCTATTGTAGAATTCCCTGAGGATGCAATAATGTATTGCGAAACGTCGGATTAAATGTCAAAATGTCAAATCCCTGTGTGTTCCTGCCTGCCTTCATATACTTAGTGTGACTGTGCCTAGTGGCCCTCCTGCTGATTTTGGCTATATATATATATATATATATATATATATATATATATATATATATATATATATATATATATATATTTATATATATATATTTATATAATGTCATATCCGCCTAGGCTGATATATATATATATATATATATATATATATATATATATATATATATATATATATATATATATATGAATATATATATATATATATATATATATATATATATATATATATATATGTATATATGTATATATATGTATACATATATATATATATATATATATATATATATATATATATATACTATATTATATATATATATATATATATATATATATATATATATATATATATATATATAATATATATATATATATATATATATATATATATATATATATATATATATATATATATATATATATATATATATATATATAGATTTAGATATAGATATGTTAACCCGCAATTGGAATAACAGAGGTACCAAAAAACCTGTAATATTTGCATTGTGAATTTCGTAAAACCTTCTGATCGAAGCAAGTTGATCTGAATCAGTAGAAGTGAAGGCGTTAATATAATACCGTATTGAAGGGAAACGATCCTTTAACCTATAGCCTTTATTCAAAGAACAAATTTATTGCTATTTCATTATGAAAATAGTTTCACCAGACCACTGAGCTCATTGACACCTCTCACTGGGCAAACCCTCAGTCGTTTAACCAAGGGAATGTTTTGAGACAAACAACAAAGAAGATATGAATACTCATCATTTATAAAATACGACTCACGTTATCCCCAAAAGTGTGATGGACCTTTTAACACGCATTAAAAAGAAAGAAAAAAAATAGCAAATTTACTGAGGCTCCTACGAGACTCCTAAAAGGGGCCAAAGGAACGGTTTAGGGCTGGATAGAAGGACCTCTTTGGAGTGAGTGCCTCGCAGATGGCGGGCGGGCAGTCGCAATTGTGCCCAAATGAGGGTAGTTTGTCTGCTAAGCACTCAGTTATATGTTCGGCAAACGGCATCTTGGGAGGAGAAGGTATTGAAACAGGAGTTTCTTTATGTCTCTGTTGTTCCTCGCGGGGGAAGTTAAGTAAAAGCTTTTGGAAATGAGCCTTTCTTTCCTTTCATTCGGGTAAAAATAGATCACTTAACAATATAACTTTGTGTTTCATGAAGTAAAGGTGACAGGTGCTTCCGGTGCAACTTTGATGGTTTCAGGTGATAATCGGAAATCGCGAATTTGATTTGTATTTAGGGTGCAACTTTGGTGGTTGCAGGTGATAATCGGAAATCGCGAATTTGATTTGTATCTTTAAAATGTACCTGAACTTATTTATATTTATTTATTTGTGTTATTAGTGAGGATTATTTATGTAAACTACGAAGATGAACTACTATGAGATTCAGGGTCTCTGTAACACGGTTTTTTGGACTTTGCTCCTTGTCAAAGCATCGGATGTAGCTGAAAGTTGACATATGTATATTATACAACCACACACAAATTTTGTCAGCATTGTCAATAACCTAAACCCGATGGTTTTGATTTTTATAGAGTAAAAATGAACTAGCCGACGCCATGGCCAATGATTACGAGCCAAGAGTCGAAAAACATTCATTACGTAAGCAAGGTAAACAAACACCTTCTGACTAAATGTTGCCCCGCCCATCCACCAGACAGAAATACCATCGGCTCTGAAACCCAAAGACTTTATGAATGGCGGAACGATACATAGATGTGGGTGCTAGCGTAGTAATACTACTGTAGCAGTAGTGCCGCAACAGTATAGCAGTAATATGCATGAATTAAACGTTTAAACCAACTGCTGGGATCCTTGATGTACAAAAATATTAATACAAATAAAACATTTTTCAAGAAATTGAATCTCAAACTATTTAAATTAAATAATTAATCAATTGAGTTAAGTAACCCCTTGAATTTGTACGTGCATGGACTTCCATGTTTCCACGGTCCTTGGATACGTCACTAAATGACAGGCGTCAGACCTAACAAGGAGGCGGAAAAAGCTCGGGTAAGACAGTACTAAGGTACCGCTACGACCCTTCACTACCACCACCTTCGCCAGAGACAAGACGGAAGGTTATCGGTTACGAAATATTTTGAGGATTCGATAGTTGGCTGGTCGGGTGATCAATTTCTACTTTATTCACTTTTTATTGATGGATCGTTTCCCGGAGGTACTGATGTGGTAATGCTGCTCAAGAGACTTCCTGTTGAATCACGAGCCTTCGTAAGGTGTACGAAATTGAACATGAGAAAATAAGCTCATCGTGTGGGGGTTCGAGGTGAAGGACAATAAATGGTGGAGGACGACGGCTGAGTTCCAAGATCTTCGCTGCTGGCTGCCTAACTCGGGTAAGTTCATGTAATACAGATCCAAGGGTGTTATGTGTACTTTGTCGGCGATAGTGTATTATACACTTAAAGATCATTGAGGCAAGGCCCTTCATTAATTTTTCAA
>NC_087211.1:5766410-5776410 GCF_015104395.2 Macrobrachium nipponense | reverse complement strand
ACACCGGGTTTCTTTTATGTTGACGATCCGGTCACTGATACAGATCTCGATGTGAGTTTTAAAGCACAGCATTCCCTCTGGAATGGGAATATTCCAGGAGTTGTCAACGCCCAAAAACGAAAAGTTCACGCGAAGCACAAGAGAATAAGTCATATCTCGAAGGCCCTGATGGATTGTGCGGTAAACATATCTTTCTATTCACAGCAATAGCATTGAATCACGGTAATTCTCTCTCTCTCTCTCTCTCTCTCTCTCTCTCTCTCTCTCTCTCTCTCTCTCTCTCTCTCTCTCTCCTCTCTCCACTAACATAATTCTATATTTTTTTACATTTTCTTTAGACAGACAATTTCCAACACACAAGTCTGACTGGTCCCATTGCCGTATATAGCCAGAATGTTGGTGACGATAACCCATTTTTAATTCAAAGTTGACTCCAATCTATTGTTGAACGGCCTGGAATATTTCAAAAAGCTAAAACGGAACTCAGTCAAGTCAAGATGATTTTTGGAAATGAAACCTGACTTTATTACGAATCAACTGTGTTAACCTGTGGCTCTTAAATAATAGGTAGGTAACCTCCGCTACTTTTTATTCTGCTATGAAACTTGTATCATTATACTCATGCATACTGCACTGCGCTTCAGAAATGATATTTGATCTCACATTAAACCGACAGCTATAACCTCTTAACTCAAGTATTTTAAAATATTGGCAAATACTCACATAATTCATATATTATTCTTTTATATCATTTCGAACTTAATGGTCATTCTTGTGAAAATCAGTTGCGTAAAAATTATGCCTTGAAGGGTCAATCACACTGACAATGTATTAATGTAATCCGTTTAATTACCTTTGTATACTTTTTCCAAAACTTACAAATATAATTCTCGGGGAACTAAAACATATCGATGTAACGTTTGAAAAGCATTGCCAATATATTTATTACGTTGTCATCAATTTGATTATAGCTTGAACTTACATCGATTCAAATAGAAACCTTATTCTTCTTTCAATTTTATGAAATTTAGAGAAGATGAACAGTCAGTCTGAGGGGAGGAATCGGGAATGGAGGTCAAGTAAAAGGCTGAAGAGTGAGTACAGCAGCTAAGGGCTGAAGGGACGCTTTGAACACCCTATAGTGACGCTCACAGGACGTCTGCTCCCCTGAAGCTCCTGTTCTGTGGTGCGTGTAGTGAAAACACACACACACACACACACAGGCTCACTTTCACACGCATAAACACAATGATACGCGCCCGTGCTCGCTCTGGTCTGCGCATATATATGTGCATATATATTCGAACAGAATACTGCTATTCTTGTTACAAGACGTTTCCTTTCCCAAAACAAAAAATAAACGACCTTTCCTTGATCTCAGGTCGCCTGTTCTGTGGTACTTGTAGATCGAAAAAAAAGAAGAAAAAATGAAAAGATAAAAACTTCTCAAAAGGGCCGACGACCTCATGCATCTCAATTTTACCGGTTCTTCGTTCAGGCGATGCTTCTCCACCCTCTCGTTATTTCCATAAGCTATGCATTTAGGATAAGATGGCCCCGGGAATGTTAAGGATCCCTGGATGCGTCGTCATACGCTGTCCGAATCGACTGCTGCAGTGTCCACACTTCTTGTCCGGTCTTCTGATCAGAGACGAAGACCTTATTGACGAGAATATCGGAATTGTTCGTTAGTGTAAAGTTGACTTTTTTTTCTGTTTTCTCAAAGAAATTACTTCCATTTTTTTCCTGAATTTGCCATGGAAATTTCTTTCAATGTTTTTCCCGATTTTGTGATTGGAAATTACTTTCAATGTTTTTCCTGAGTTTGTCATTTAAATTGCTTCAATATTGTTTCTGGTTTTGTCATTATAAATTACTTCCATTGTTTTGCCTGATTTTATCATGGAAATTGCTTTCAATGCCTTTCCTTGTTTTGTCATTTTAAAATGACTTCCAATGTTTTTCCTGATTTTGTCATGATGATTGTTTCCATCAAGAGTTCACTGCAAGGAAGAGAAAAGAGCAAATCCCTTCTTCACAAGACTAAAATAAATTCATATTTTATTACCGAATTTATTTCTACATTTATTTGGCGCATTCAGCGAGGTACTGTATATATAGCTTTCATTATCTTCAAGGATTCTGATTTTCAGGGAATCCCATTATGCAGCCGTGTTTCCCCCATTTCATTCGTCCCTATCCACTATCTCAGTTCTTTAATTTATTTAATTTGGCAATTCATTTTCCTTCTAATAGCAATATCCATCACTTGAATACGTCCCTTAAAATATCACTATACCTGTGCTGATGATTTTCCCTCCATAATTACCTGTCCATAAGCATTAGTAGTAAGTTCCCTACGAAACACGCCCTCTGAATATCCTGTTGTGTATACATTTAGACATACATCATATATATATATATATATATATATATATATATATATATATATATATATATATATATATATATATATATATATATATATATATCATATATATATATATATATATATATAGATATATATATATAATATATATATATATATATATATGTGTGTGTGTGTGTGTGTGTGTGTGTGTGTGTGTGTGTATTATACAGAATTAAATGGAAGTAATCGGTAAAATTATGTATAAATTTGTTTAGTAGTCAATTCTTAAGTCTGTTTTTTTTATTTTGTGTCAATGGTTTCAAAAGCTACAACCACAGAGAGAGAGAGAGAGAGAAGAGAGAGAGAGAGAGAGAGAGAAGAGAATAACATTAAATAGTCAGAGAACGGAAAAATCCTGACAGAGGGATTTACATGTCAGTTGAATTCGTCGTTCCAACAAAAGGCAAGAGAGAGCAAACATGAAACCTCGTTGCCAGAAGCTCCCCATGGTCCCACAACTACTCCCCCCACCCCCTTTAATTACCACTCACCAAACATTGGTTCAAAATCCTTCCTCCGAAGGTACAAAGGTACTATCATTATGAGCCTGGCCTCATCAACTTTTTCGGCCAAACAGTTTCCCACAACTTCCCAACGAAGCCCCAAACAACCATTTGAGCAAGAGATGTCATATGGGGTCTCAGGAAGGAGTCATTTCGTCCCACTTCTCACGTCATTCGGATGCAAAAGTCGCCCCATTTTCTCTCTCTCTCTCGAGAAGGTTTTCATAAATGGGAGCAAGGCTCACCTGCTTTCATAGCGGAGTCTTCTTCTTTAAGAAACAATTCTATTTTTGCGACGGCCAAAGGAGACTTGAACATTCTCGAAAAAGGAAGAAAAAGTCGTGTTGAGGATACAACCTCTTCAGGAGAAATGAAAATTAGAACATTCTCGAAAAAGAACGTAAAAACCTTTGTGCTATGAATTCGAAACAAAATGCCTCAACCTTCGAGGGCATTTACGAGAGAGAGCATTGAAAGACGCGAAGACATTTACCAATACAAGGAATTTCAATCACTTTAATCTATGCTTGTGCAATGGTGTTGACATTTCAATATTCCTACCTGATTTTGTAAAAGTAAATAACTTTATATCTATATATAAATATACATATATATACGTATATATCTCTTATGAATATTATTTGCCGTTGCACAAAAGCTACTGTGTGAAAGAGAAAACCGAATCTGATTTCAGTACGAGAATGAATTCTTTCTTTTTCTTTGTCATGTTTTTTTGTTGTGCTTCTCTCCCGGAGGAGGAGGAGGAGGAGGAGGAGGAAGAGGCAATTTTTATGCGGTGGAGGATTCCCGGGACAAAGCAATTCAATCCAGGAAGCCTCTCGAGGTATCTAGTCTGTCTGTCTGTCTGTCTGTCAGAGGAAATGCAAATTTCTCCGAGCGAAAAAGGATCATCTGCTCTCTCTCTCTCTCTCTCTCTCTCTCTCTCTCTCTCTCTCTCTCAGATTAGTCACAAGTACACACATATACACGTTACATGTGAAATCGACTTTTTAGATATTTAACAGACTTGCAGTTCCCCCCCCCCCCCCCCCCCCCCCCCCTCCACTCTCTCTCTCTCTCTCTCTCTCTCTCTCTCTCTCTCTCTCTCTCTCTGTAGACACAAGTATATGCAAACACAGACATAAGCTACATTGGAAATGGTCACTATAGATATTACAGTACCTAGACTCATGAACAGATCTACTATCATACACATCCCAATGGCTAATTATAATATCTATAATTTTGTTTATTTTCATATTTTCATCCTTAAGATCATATGATTAACTTCGTAGAGAGGCCGATGATAACAAGGCTGCCTTATTTCCTTCCGAACTATCAATAAACTTTTATGCAGCATCAAAATTTGCGTTCACAAGTTACTCTCCATTTCCCATCCAGCGATACCCAGCGCATGCGTACATGCGTCCAAGACACAAACGATTATATCTCCCGTTTTATATGTAAAGTGTTCTCCTCTCTGTCTCCCAGTCTGTCTGCCATCCACAGAGGTGACGACAATAGACTCCCAGGCCGGTACACAGAGTAGCACAGCTGTAGCACTGCGACAACTAGAATTTATGTATGCCATCATTTCCAGGCCGTTTCACAGCTAAGAGTTGAGAGAGAGAGAGACAAATGACAGACGGACTGACAGGGGAAGAGCTGTATTCAGACAACGAAGTTTGTGTTCGGATCAAGTGTTTATAATAAACGAGTAATAAGAAAAGTTAAAAAGTAAAATGAAAACGCTTTACTTATATGGCTTCATTATTTGAGAATTGTCAGTTACTCCTACGTAGCTAAATAAATGTACATCGCCAACATAAATCTCCCTAAAAAGTGGAACCGCTTCCGAGTTGACCTGAACAAAACTCCCTCGTTATTTATACTCTTACAATCATTTCGAATCATAAAGAACACTCATTAGCATTTTTAATTTGTATTACGCGAAAATAAATCTATTCTGAATCAGATTAGTACAATGTTTTATGAACTTTTCAGTCTGATCTTTTTTTGAAGTAGTCCGAGGATAAGTATGATGACGCATACTGTTGAAATCACTTAACCAGATTTGGATATTTTAATTATAATTTTATCAGTATTGATTAAACCAGTTAGCGTGACACTGAATAAAAAACACAGTAGTTAGTCAGCGATTAACTTCATTTCATGGACCTCTGCTTTTCGGTTGTGGATTCAAAGGCGATTGAAAGAGCAAATCCTGGATTATCGAGTAGTTTTTTTTTTTTTTTTGTACTTTATTCACAGTACAAACATGTCAGCTATTGTTTACCGAGCTTTCTGCGTACGTGTGTATACATGTGTATTTGTGTCAGTGTGTGTACGCAGGTGTTTGAGTTTAGGTAGGTATGCGTGTGTGTTGTAGGTAGGTGTTTGTGTGTATGTAGGTAGGTGTTTGTGTGTATGTAGGTAGGTATTTGTGTGTATGTAAGTATATGTATGTGTAGGTGGGTTTTTGTGTGTAGGTAGGTATGTGTGTGTGAAGGTAGGTATGCGTGTGTGTAGGTAGGTGTTTGTGCGTAGGTAGGTATATGTGTGTGTAGGTATGTGTGTGTGTGTGTGTGAGTAGATAGATGTGTGTGTACGTATGTATGTAGGTGTGTGTGTGTGTGTGAAAGAAAGAAAGAAGAAGCAGAGAAAATGCCGCTCAACGGAAAACGCGGACATAAATAATCGTCGCGGAACCTTCCACTTTTATCTCTCCGTTTGTTTACAGAGGAATTAGCGGTGAAATAAAAATAATTAGACAAATGAATTCACCTGCAATTATTTTTCCAAGCGCTGTGGGGATCCCGGATGAGCCGGAATGAGTGGCTCTGTTCGGTAAACAGAAATATATACCTTTTTAATTTTTTTTATTTTTATTTTGAAATACATTAACCGCGCTTCTGTTATTTCCGGAAAACAAGGATTCTTGATCAACACGAAGAACGGAAATAAGTTTTTTACTGGGTCCGGAATGTGTTTATTAATGTATGTATAAAAGTATCTATAAGCTATTTCAAAAATAATTAAATATGTACACAAACTATATGATATATATATTATATATATATATTATATATATAGATATATATATATAGATATATATATATATATATATATTATATTATAATATATAGTATATATATATAATATATATATATATATATATATATATATATATATATATATATATATATATATATATATAATATTGTGTGTGTGTGTGTGTGTGTGTGTGTGTGTGTGTGTGTGTGTATGTATGCATACAGTGTTTAGAAAGCTTATGTATTTTAGTATCATAAATGTTATTCATCGTATTAATATATAAACTGATGTTATTGAGGATGTATAATGTTCAAAATGCATAACTTTATTTGAACATTACCTTGTACCTATGTATGCACTATATTCACGTGTTCATATACATTCACAGTAAATGAAAACGTATGTCAACACAACTATATCACGTGTTTTTACAAAATGAATATGAACTTTTGAATATGTTCACCTGTTCATGTAGTTATTTGAACTCATTTTGAAATGACTTCCAGATATCTCTTATGAAGGTATCAATCGATGCATTTAGGATCCCGTTTCAAAATAAATTCTCAAAATAAATTCAAGTCTTCGCGTTGATCTGAATTTCCTCTTTTCCGGAAACAACAGAAACGCCATTAAAATATTTCAAAACAATAAAACTAAAATTGTCTTTTTATTCACCAGTCCCATTGCATCAGGCTCATCCGGGATACCCACAGCGCTTGGAAATAGAATTCCATCCGAATTCATTTGTCTGATTATTTTTATTTTTATAGCCAATTCCGCTGTGAACAAACAGCGCGATCTGTGGGAGGGTCAGCCACGAATATTTATGGCCCTATTTTCTGGTGGGTGGCCACCGGGCCACTTTTGTCCTTAATTCTTTCTGTTGTAAATACACACCCCTACACAGGCACAGACACACCTACGGACACATACACAAACATCTGCCTACACATACACACACCTACCTACAATCACTCTCACACAAACACACACCTACCTACACACGCATACACAGACACACCTAGTAACACGCAAACACATGCACATACACCTACCTACACACGCAAACACAGACACACTTACTAACACACACACATCTATCTACACACGCACACACGGACATACCTACTAACACACACATACCTAACTACAGAAACACATATACACATCTACCCACACAAATACGTACAAACACACACAAAGGCAGAAACCTTGGAAAACATTCACGAGCATATCTAGATTGAATCAACAACAGAAAACACAGGCTTTAAATGAAGTTAATCTTTGACTAATTGCTCTGTTTTTTTTTTATTCGCCGTCACACAAACTGGTTAAATCAACACTGATGAAATTATACAGAAACGTCCAAATCTGGTCAAGTGATTTCATTAGAATGCGTCATTATACTTATCCTCTGATTAAGTCGAAAAAAAAAGATCACACTGCAAAGTTCACAAAAGTTGTATAAACACGATTCAGAGTAGATTTACGTCCACGTAATACCAATTAAAAATGGTATTTATATAATGAAGAGCCTTTGCCCAGATCAATTCCAACTTCAACTGACTTGAAAGCGGTTCCACTTTTTGTGGAGATTTATGTTGGCGGTTTTTGTCTGTCAGCTGCGTAGCTGTGACAGTTGTCGAGTAGTTTAAACCATTAAAACCCTTTTTTATTGTAATTTCAAGCTCCTCTCCTGACTCCTTCATCATAAACGCTTGTGATCCATACGCCAACTTCCTTGTCTAAATCCATACTGCTCTTCCCTTACCACACTTCCTCCTGTCTAAAACGCGAGCGTCCAAAAACTGAGCGTTAAACGCCCGTCTAAAACGAGCGTGCTAAAAGCATGTGTAAAACATGCACATTAAACGCCCATCTAAAGCGTGCTTAGTAAAAGCATGCCTAAAACAGAAACATTTTAAGTACTTCTAAAGCGTGGCGTTTTAAACACGCGTCAAAAACATGCATATGTTTTTTACCCCAGCAGCCACCGATATCGGTTTAAACAGTTAATTAACTCGCAACGGAAAGGTAACTGAGCAATCTCCACTCGTTCATCTCCAAACAGCTGATGCTGGCAGACGTCGATGTACTAGAAAACAGGACAATAAGTTATAATGACGTATAGATCTTTATTTCATAAATGAATGAAGGCAATTGTGACACTTCTGTTCACGGGGAAAGCGATTCTATTGGACTGGGAAAAAATTATTTTCTTTTTTTTCTTAAATATAAATTTAATTCCGCATATGCTCTGATGAATAGAGTAGTTAATATATCGGTTCTAGTTTTAAAATGTTCATTTATGATATGGGTCTCATTTTTATAATATCAATTTATGAAAGCGATTTATTTCTGTTTAAATTTTTTTATTGCAAATTTATACATTACATGTCTTATAAACTCTAAAAAAAATTTCAAAGGTATATATAAAAGATTTTAGTACCAGGCAGGTATGTTGAGCTACTATTGATAATTTCTTTTTTAAATTAAAAAATTACCCAACTTGGTGCATATATATATAATATATATATATATATATATATATATATATATATCATTCAAGCTTATGTCCTTTAATATCTAATTCGCTCTACCTCGGAATTGATATATTTTCATATATGAACCGAAGGGGAATTTTTAGTTGATAATAATTTCGTCCCCTCATGGGATCGAACCACCGTCTAATGGACGGGAACGAAATCAGGACGGACAGTGACGTTATCAAGTCGGCCAACAGAGAGGCTATAAGTTTATATTGATTCTGACCTTACACATCACCGCCGAACTCGGTGTTTTCGTAATTCGAATCGATATGAAACCCCCTCTACCATGTTAGCCAATTCGAACATTTGACCCACGTAGCCTTCTTATGAATAATTATCACATCACCGTGATTCATATATATCATTCGAGCTACAAATGTCCTTTAATATCTAATTTGCTCTACCTCGGAATTGATATATTTTCATATATGAACCGAAGGGGAATTTTTAGTTGATAATAATTTCGTCCCCTCATGGGATCGAACCACTGTCCAATGGACGGGAACAAAATCAGGACGGACAGTGACGTTATCAAGTCGGCCAACAGATAGGATATAAGTTTATATTGATTCTGACCTTACACATCACCGTCGAACTCTTTGTTTTCGTAATTAGAATCGATAAGAAACCCCTCTACCATGTTAGGCAATTCGAACGTTTGACCCACGTAGCCTTCATATGAATAAATATCACATCACCGTGATTCATATATATCATTCGAGCTACAAATGTCCTTTAATATCTAATTCGCTCTACCTCGGAATTGATATATTTTCATATATATACTGAAGGGGAATTTTTAGTTGATAATAATTTCGTCCCCTAATGCGATCGAACCACCGTCCAATGGACGGGAAAAAAATCAGGACGGACAGTGACGTTATCAACTAAAAATTCTCCTTCGGTACATATGTGAAAATATATCAATTCCGAGGTAGAGCGAATTTGATATTAAATGACATTTGTAGCTCGAATGATATATATGAATCACAGTGATGTGATAATATTATTCATATATATATATATATATATATATATATATATATATATATATATATATATATTATATATATATATATATATATATATATATATATATATATATATATATATATATATATATTCCAGAAAGCGTCACATGAAATGCTTAAATAAAATTTTCCCCAAATAAATATTCATTTGTAATTACGAATTCATTTACGGCGTGGGGACCACTAGAGAGAGAGAGAGAGAGAGAGAGAGAGAGAGAGAGAGAGAGAGAGAGAGAGAGAGAGGTGCTCGTCCAATCGACCTAAATTCAAGTGTCATTTATTCATTTACTCATTCGCTGCTGGGTTTGAGATATGTAGGGATTAGCTCCCGTTCCCCGAGGCACAAATTGAGACAAAAGGCCCATCTCTCTCTCTCTCTCTCTCTCTCTCTCTCTCTCTCTCTCTCTCTCTCTCTCTCTCTCTCTCTGTTGG